>NC_051159.1:51899631-52011771 GCF_013339745.2 Dermacentor silvarum | reverse complement strand
CCGTCACTGAAGTCGAGAAAGGAGTGTCTGTTGGGCGATAAGCTCCATACAAACTGCCAAGAGCGCAACTCCACATTACCGCACATGTACTGTCGCGCTCTGTATGAACTACAACGTGCCAACCTTTTGACACGCGCGTTTGCGTTGTAGCTCATACTGAGCTTGATATCGCTTTAGTTTTAATTCCAGCTGCGATGGTTGGCAAGATATATTCTAAAGCGACGATTTTCTCTCCTCTTTCTCCCACTCTGCGGGCGGTGGCTGCTCCGTTGCCCAGTATCCAATTCGGTTCATTAAGTATGTGCGGCTTGGTATATATGCCCGAACAGACAATTACTTGGACCACTGGGTACTCGCAACTGGACATATGCCCGAATAAAAAACTTTGCCCACTGGAGATGTTCGACTGGCACATTTTCACTACGTATGTGAATATTCTTGACCATTCGCCCGAAAACGGTATGTGCCGCGGTGTAAGTGCCCCAACTGACAAGCAACAGAAAACTGAAGAAGTCGGCTACATATAGAAGGGGAGAAGTCGGCACCAGAAGGAGCCGAGTGTGGAGAAAGGAGTGAAGGAAACAGTCTTACCAGAGCATGGATTGAGCGAGGAGAGTTGAGCTATACAGAATTTTGAAGTGAACACGTTTCACTTTGCGTGTCCCCGATTCGCACGTACGCGTGGGATCCGTCGATATTTAATGCGAAGGCAATATATGCCCCATTGAGCGAAAACCTGTCGTAGTCGGCGTGAGCGAAGTATGGTACCGAAAATGGCCGACGGCGCAAAGAGTAAGAACACGTAAAAAGGGAGGTTCATTTAAAGAAAGGAAATTAATTGCTTATGAAAGAAAATTTGCTAAATTTCGGTCTGGGTGCGAGAGGAGCACGGTTCATCGATGCCGCGGCTGCTCCACGGTTCTGGCTGACTAAATGTGTGCCTAATGCATGCATCATTGCACACGTCACGTCGCAGCCATCTGGTTGACTTAAGCTGTGGCTAGTGCGTGCATCATCGGGCACGTGACGGCGCAGCCAATGGGGAGGAGGTGGCGCCACGTCAGGAGTGTATAAAGCATTCAAGACGTTCTGAGGTCTACAAACGGTATAGTGCTTTCGCATACCCACACGTAAGCAGTCTTAAGAGGAAGCTTTACCTCGGGTGCTCCTATCTAAGTAAATGTAAAAGGAGAATTCGTTTTTCTCGGCAACGACTACACCAAATTTGACGTGGTTTGTTGCATTTAAAAGAAAAAAAAAGCTTAAAACCTAGTGACTGTTGGTTTCGAATTATTGATTTAGGTCGTCATTTTTATTATTAAAAATGGGCGAAATCGCGAAATATCATAAAAAATAACTAACAAGTTTACAACTCTGTAACTCAGCGATGAAAAATGATATCACAATTCTGTGAATTGCATCTGATAGTACATCTAAAGCGCAAAAAATTGATAGGCTACGCATGAATCTAAAAAGATGTAATGATATAGAAATACTTTGCAGAACCCTTGTACACAATGTAACACATTCACGCAAGATATAAATTGACATATCGAATTTGTCCGCTTTGAATGATCTAACGGATGCCGTTTACAGAACCGCAATATCTGTTCTTGAAGCAGGGCTATTAATTTGTAAACTTCGTGCTCCTATTTTTTTTTCGAACTTTGGAATTTTAGAATTTTTTTTTGATAGAATTCATACCCTAAATCGGTCTGAATTCGCTCTGAAAGTTGGGCTCGAGCTAAAACTTCCTCTTTGTCTTTGCCGAATTCATTTCTTTGTACTTTGGCGAAGGGGACGCTGATAGTGAGGTGGTGGCCTCACGACAACGACGCGATGATGACGACTGTCGTTGGCGTAAGGCAGAAGACGGATGCACTCGGCAAACCATCTTTCGAGCTTTCCACTGCTGCCTCAGTGATGATGATGATGATTTAATCTGCATCCCCTTTGAAACGGGGTGGTATTTGAAACTTCGCAGGGCACTCGGCGACTGCATCTGCGCGACCCTTTCCAGGGCTCGTAGTGCTAAAGGCGACACTGGCTACAAATGCAGCGAGAACTCAGCCACTCTGAAATATAGGGTTCGCAATGCAGCGCGGTTAATCGCGTGTCCACGCGTTAGCTTAGGTAGTAGCAAAGTGCAGACGTAGGAGTTGTGACAAAAATAAGCAATTTTCGTTAATAATTCAAGAATTACATATTACAAATTACGAAACCCTCTGATATAATTATTAGTTAGTCGACGGGTTAGTGCAGAAAAATGGTGAGAATGGTTGAGGTCGTCTGCATCGCCAGAATCCTTTCCGAGTTTATTCACTGAAAGTAATATAGAGCTACTGACTGAACTTAAGAACGAGGGCCGCATTTCGACGTAACCCGATTTTCTTAATCCTAACGCAATGCTCAACGACGCAAGGAGTGGCGTTATGGCCAAGACTGCTTGGAGGAACAAACAAAGGCAAAACTTCTGTAGTTGCTTGCACGCGTGAACAGCGTGGCGTTGCTTACGGACACAAAAAAGTAAAAGGAAGAATAATATAAAATGACGTAGTAGAGGAGTGATGGGGTTATGCCGCGAGAGCATGCACTGGGCCGGTAATGACCTGCGGCTGGGCGAAAGCGAGCGGGCATTATCCTTCTTGCTTAGATTTCCAGCCACCTTTCTGAAAGCACCATGGTGTCACGGTGAGAAATCGTGCACTGCCTCACGCGTTTCGAATCCGATAGCCACCGCGAGCCACGCTCTGAATACGTCCGGCCAGAAAGGAATGAGTTTGGCCACATGTACGTACTCCATCAAACCGAAACGCCGAGCAAGAGAACGAAGAGGCTGCAGGCGTCTCTGCTTTCGACGTGCGGCGCGAGCAGCTGGCAACCTTCTGAAAGAAGGCTAGAAAGAAATGCCGCAAAAGGGGACAAAGAAAGTAGAAGACGCGTGAGGAGCCTAACTTGGGTCTGGAGAAATAGTGTAGGTGGCTGTGCAAGAGCGATTTTTCCTGGGTTGCAGGTCAAAAGACAATACTGCACAGGAATACGGAATTTCCAGCCGTCGACGTTAGATTTATCGTCAGAAAAGGGAATCGTGGGAGACATTTTGATTCCGGAAACCAGAGACTAAGCTTTAAGCAAAGGAGTGAGAAATAAACGGACGGTTTGTCACTCGAGCCTGCGGCGCCTGCCCAAGGCACCTTCAATTATACGGGTTGCCTCTGTTACGGCAGGCTCCGATGCTTGTTGGAAATACTGGCGTTGTAGCGGACAGCTGCCGAGAGGGCACTATTCTATGAGGATTAAGGAGATATGTTTATTTGTAAATTTTGAAAGGGGGCTCATTCAATGGGGAGCAAAGTAGTGGACGAACACAGGTTGTCAATAACAAAGCAAGCACGATTTCCCGGCTTGAAGCCGGCACCAGCATAGAAGCTCGCACCTTTTTTCTCAATACAATTTACTTATTTCGTAACCACAGTGTGCTTTAATGTAGCGCCTTCACGGTACTTGCCAGAGGGTCGACGGGTCAGCTGAAACCAAACGAATGCAACCACGAGTTGATGAACGTCTTCATCTTTCACCGCGCGTTACGCTGACGCCGATATCCTGCATTACAACTGCTTCTCGCGCAGAAACTACCCTATGAGTATATATGAAGAGGACAGAAGAGATGAGCCATAGCATGCAGTTTAATCTGTGTTACGTGGACTATTCTGCATCATCGACAGCGTTGGTTGGAAGACGACTCGATGCGGCTCGATGACATAGTTCGAGGGGAATGTTTGTTGCATTGCGCGGTAAGGGCCGTGATTGTTTGTCAGAGGCTTGATGGAGAAGCCGGGAGCAGTATACTGGACTCGGAGGCAAAACGGAATTCCTGGAGAGTAGGCACTAGAAGCGGATGCACTAATAACGAGAAGTTTCGCACCACTGATAATGGGTGATAAACGATCGAGTGAGTTCGGGACATTCTTCGGCATAAACAGCTGCTTCTGAAGTAGGTGTCACGTCGGAAACATCGGGCGTGTGTCGGAGAATGGTGTCCACGAAGCAGGAACGTTCTCGTCCATAAATCACAAAGGCAGGAAAGAACCCGGTGATAGTTTGCTTGGCAGTAGCCGTAGCTGAGAAACTGGAAAACACAGTCATAGCCTGAGTGGTCGTAGGAGACACACACAACGCAAGCAAGTAGCCAAGGGCACAAGTAATCCGACATATCGTTTGTTTGAGTACGGTACCCGGAGGCGGCGCTGTCAACAATGCGATACTCCGTTAGCAGTGCCTCGATTGTGTTAGAGACGCGCGGCCGCGGTCGCTTGTGAACACACGTGGCGCACCGTGTCGTAGAATCAAATGGAAAAGGAAGCAAATGACGTTCTTTGCGGTGGTAGCAGGCAACGCGGATGTTTCGGCCGGTCGTGTAGGATAATCTACGGAATCAGTGACCCGCCGGTTGTCATCAGCGGACCATAATGTTCCTTTAGAACATGCTTGATTGGTCAGATAGCCCCGGGTAAAGGTTGCACGGAACCAGCGGTGGCGTTGATACGCAGAGAATGAACGGACGTACTGGCGAACGAATGGATACAGGCCTCGTCAGTGGGCAGCAGGTCTTGAATACGCCGGCCTTACCCCATTGTAGGTCACTGTCTAAAGTGGGGCAGATAATATCCGAGTGGCCAACGAGCAGCCACATATGGCCGTCGGTTCCTGCGGTACAGCAGCTAGGTCTTCGTGAATGAAAAAGAGCTCTGCTTGGTGACGGAAGGAACGTGAGACGACCTCAAGTGAGTGGGGAGAGAGAAAGTCGGACAGTGAAGCGATTCAGGGGTCCTGACGGCTGCTGATGTCGGTGTTTCTGAGAGTTGGCGAAGCGCACGTGGAAAACGATGAGCAAAGAAGATGAGATGGGAGCATTGAACGGGTCAGGGCGTCATCATCTGAAGGTTGGCGTCCCTAGGGATAAAATTCACGTATGGCATTTTTGAATGCACAAAGCCTAACGAGGAAGCTAGGTGGCCAGTTTGATCATTCAAGGAACTTCTGCAGCCCTACAATCATAAGCAGCACTCTAGTCTTTGTACACGCTACTCCACTAGACACGTTGCTTTCAAGATGCCACAACACGGCGCACTTGTTGGCATGTAGTTCTTCGTCATCATCACTAATCACTTTTTTTTATTCCTTGTCCTTCTTTCCCAGTACAAAGTAGCAGACTAGGGCAAGCTATATATCAGGCCAACCTCTCTGCATTTCTGTACATTATCTGTCTTCTCGCGATCAATTTCTTTTCAATTTGTCAACAAATATAATAAATATTTTTGTTGTCTTACCTCAGCTCTCTCATCTGCACGCTCTTGTTGCCTGTAAATACATTGATAGCCACTTGAGTTCTTTTACCAGCCTAGCAGCATCACGTTCGTTACTCCTCACTTCTGGAATGTTTACTCGCAGTCTCTGTGCCAGCGAGTGCTTCGCTTTGAGGATCACGCGCCTTCTTGCTGGAAATCACGTTCGCGTTCCTGGATACATGCGCTTATTTCGAGGCAGCCCTCTTGTTGAAGAAAAACCGAGAAACTCCGTATCGCATCGCTTCTGCAGCGGGCTCAGTTGGATGGCAAAGGGTTCGCAACGGGCTCGCTTGAGTCTCGGCACCGAGTGCATAACATCTTGAGGCGCTGTTTTTTTTTTTTTGCACTAAGTGGTTTTCGACACGACTGCAGCGACAGAAAAAGACAGGAAAATAAATAAATAAAATATCCCGGAAGCGTGTTGTGTTTCGTGATTGAAGTGCATAAGAGCTGAAGATATGGAATTTTCTTTCAGATTGAAGAAGCAATGACACGTCATCGACACATACTTCCCTTCTAAAATACTTTTTCCGCGTAAGACTTTTTCGCGCAGATACCTCTCATTATTTTTCTTTTTCAAAAATTTACCTTGTACCGCTGCCTATGATTTTAAGAGATCAGGTCGTATCCATCTTTTCCCTGCTTTTTTTCCACCAGTACTCTAATCGTCTCTTGCTGATCTCTACGGCTGATCTGTTTATGTTTCCTTCCACTTTAAACCCAAGCGCTTCTGGGAGTTGCACGTTACCTACGGTTCTCGCTGGGTGGATCCCGTCGCATTCCGTTAGGATGTGCTGAGTGGTCTCTGGATCTTTACTGCAGCATACACATGTCTCATCTAGTTCCGAATATTTGTTCCGATATGTTTTCGTCCTTATGCAACCGGCTCGAGCCTCAAATAGCAAGGCACTGCCCTTTGTGTTATCGTACAGATTTTCCCTTCTAAATTCTTTCTTCTCATTCTTGTAAATCTCCATTGTCCTTTTCGTTTCCATTCTTTGCATCAAATTCACGGTCTCCATTTCTCTCACTTTCTTTCTGATGACCCCTGGTTGTCTATTTACAGTTTCGATTATCCTGTACTTGGTTGCCAACTTCCTTGACCTCTTCCTCCATTCTGTGTCCACGCTTTTCATGTAGAGATACTTGTGTTACGCAGTTTCATGAAACTTCCTCCACCTTGCGGAATTCCACAGAACTAATTTTATATATACTTCTCGCCTGTTCCTGTGTGTACATTAGATTGCTTCTTTTCAAAGGAAAGCGAGTAAGGAGGTTGTGGGGAGCGGTGCAGTAGGTATATCACGCCCTGAACAATTCAGGTGCTCGCCTACCACACAGTTTGCAACACGCTGGAGCTGTCTTGAGCGTCGAAAGTGCTGGCATTTTAACAAACTAATTTGATTGCTTAGTTGTCTATCAATTTTTATTTCCATATTTCCATAGCAATTATACGGACACTCCAGCCGCTCTCGTGGCGTGATGTCCCGGATGTATACTAGGTGTTTCTGCGACGACCTTTACCAATTTTTAGGAACCACCTGCGGCAGATAGCGCAATTCTAACCCTTGATCTGGATTGCTAGAACAGGTGGACATTATTTGCAGGAGAAGTAGAAATGGATAATCAACTAATTTAAAGAAGTTCACTAATTAGGTTTTTCAATAATTACCTCATGGCACGAATGGCAATTTACAAGTTATAACCGGGGAGTTCGCAAGGCGGATCCACCTGGGACGAATTCTCAGGATGACACTCGGCTCGGGATAATAATTCCCGAACACTGCACATTGGTGGCCCAGTTACGTTTGTGCCTCAATGCATAAAACGATGTTTGTTTAAAGAGGTAAGCGGAACGACCGTGCATTTTTACCGCAAGTTCGATCGTGCATATCTAGAAAACGGTGCCATCCACAGAATTATATTCAATTGGATATGCATTGCAGTCTCACCGGCGACCAGTTGTAAATTACAATATGTTCCATAAAGTAATTAGTTAAAAACTTAATCAGTAAATATTTATTAATTATTCTCGTATGCATTACGATTTATCGTGCAAATAATGTCCGCCTCATCGAGTAGACCAGCTCGAACACAACAATTGTGCTATCTGCCACAGGCGAGTTTTAAAAACTGCTGTATTTGCAGAAGCACCGGTAAATTGATATATGCGGTCCTGGGAAGACATTGTTTTCCAAAGAGCAGAACAAGGTCTGTTGAAAATGTCTAATTTCAAGCTATTCGAATCCTCTCAGATTATGGCGTCTTCGAACACTGAGCATAGCGCGCAATGCCTCAACGGGCGGTTGAAACGGCAGCAAAATGTCTAGGAATAAGGAAAGAACGCGTGGGCGACGCAGACAGGTGAGCCGTTGGTGGCTCCTTTTCAACAATTTGTCTGCGTTGAGACGTTTCGCGTTTAAAAATTTTAACTCTGGCTTTAATGGATACCTTTAGGCGCCTTATGATTTATATTTCGCACTTTGCTGGCAGTTTTTTTTTTATGAGCGCATGAAAGCGTGAGATGGCGTCTATATGTCATTTGCAAGCACATAAAACACCTATACGCTTTTAATTTCGTTCATGGTCCTGTTCTTTACACATTGTCAGGTTCTTTCTGTCACTGACACACGTATTTTACCACTGTCGCACCGACACCACTAGGCTTGTGCGCGATGTCGTGCGGCATTAGAGGTCGAAGAGGACGGATGATGTGACTTATCGGGATATTCTAGAAAGGTGGAACATTGATCACTGTATCGCTAAAGGAGACCAAATGCTAGTTTACCAGGCCGCTAAACTGAGTAAAAGCAAGCGAACTAACGCCGTGAAAGGTTATTGTGACAGTGACCACGGGGCCTGCTAGTTGGTTCTGCGACATTTGGCGCAAGAAGCTAGCAGGTAAGCTTTTACAACAACGATGTTCCAAACCTTGCCATGGCCCTAAGCCGCGTGTACTAAGATCGCAAACTGGATGCCATCAGCCGCAAGTGAAACCCCCGTTAACAGAAAGTACCGCAGCTGCAAGATTCGTGCACATTCTGGGAACCTACTTAAGGAGGCCGAAACTGACAATATCGCAAACACCTTCCCGGATGGTTCCAGATTCGCAACGAGAACTGCGACATGTCTTACAGTATGCCACACCGACAAGGCTTGGTCAGCACGAAGGTCGGAATCAGATCCAGACGCGTGAACGTTGAATAAAAATGGCAGCAACTGAACTTGCTCAAGAAATTGGCCGCCGCACCTTTCCTCTTCTTTATTTTAAACAATTTTTTTCTTGAGCTAGGAAGCAGCGAACCTTGGAGTCGTTCAGCGAGAAGCTGATCCATAGGCGGAAAGTTTTCATTTTTCCGGGGGGGGGGGGGGGGGGGGGGCTGGGGCCTGACCAGCTTTCCGAAACTTACTCATATATATATTGTAAAGGGGGTTTATTTGGGTCGTAGAGCGGCAGCGAGAAACGCAGCACCAGCAGGTAGGGCGCAGCCAGAGAGCGAACTGGGTACGAGCCACACGATGGCAACGGGGCTGTTCAGCGTGCCGATCTTCTTCCTCACAATCACCCCCTGGTATGGAAGAGTAGCCATCCTGGCGACCTAGGGAGAGTTCAGCGGATTGTAGTACGGCTTGAGCCGGTCAATGTGTACAGTCTCTCGCCCGCGACGACCGAGATTGGAAGATGGCGACACGGGTTCAACCACGTAATTAACTGGTGATGTTTGCGCAACCACGCGGTAGGGCCCGTGGTACTTGGGAAGGAGCTTTGGCGAAAGACCAGTAGCAGCAATAGGCGGGACCCAAAGCCACACGAGGGAGTCGATGGCGAAAGGGTGAGGAGGTGGTTTGAGGTCATGACGCTCTTTTTGGCGACACTGTTGAGCAGACGTCAACGAACGGGCAAGTTGTCGGCATTTCTCGGCATGCTGAGCGACCGTAGCAACAGGTGAGCAGTCGGCAGGGTCCGACCGGTACGGGAGAACCGTATCAATGGTGCTGGAGGGCTGGCGGCCGTGAAGCAGAAAGAATGGTGAGAACCCGGTAGTGGCTTGGGAGGCAGGGTTATATATGCGTATGTGACAAAGGGAAGTACAGCATCCCAGTTGGAATGGTCTGACGCCACATACATTGATAGCATGTCAGCGAGAGTTCTGTTGAATCGTTCAGTTTACCGCTTATCACCCACAGCCATTCGTCTGGGGGTGATAAGCGGTAGTTGTGCGGTGAATAATTTGGCATTTCGATAGGAGTGACTGCAGCACGTCCGAGAGGAATACGCGACCCCGATTGCTCAGCAGTTCACGAGGTGCGCCATGGCGGAGAACAAAGTTGTGTAGAATGAACGAGGCGACGTCTTTTGCTGATGCGGCAGGTAAGGCGGCGGTTTCAGCATATCGTGTCAAATGATCTACGGCGACGACAATCCATCGGTTGCCAGCTCCAGTAGATGGAAAAGGCCCGTATAAATCAATGCCGACACGGTCAAATGGGTGAGCTGGGCAGGGAAGTGGCTGGAGAGGTGCGGTGGAGAGACGCGAGACACATTTGCGTCGCTGGCAGGCAATGCAGGCGCGTACGTATTTGCGGATGAAGGTGTACATGCCGCGCCAATAGTAGCGCAGGTGAAGCCGTGTGTAGGTCTTCGACACTCCGCCGTGACCACACTGGGGGTCGGAGTGAAAAGCGGAGCATAAATCGTTTCGAAGGTGGCGGGGCACGACTAAGAGCCATGTGCGGCCGTCATTGTGGTAGTTGCGGCGGTATAAAAGTCCGTCGCGGATGGCGAAATGCTGGGCCTGTCGGCGTAACGCTCGAGTTGCCGAAGCCGCCGGAGGGTTGGACAAAATATCGAATATCGTGACGATCCATGGGTCTTTTCGTTGCTCCGAGGCCATGTCCATGATGTCAAGTGGGGAGATATCATTAATGTCGGTAGGAGTACTGGCGTCTGAAGTAACACTGGGAAGCGCGAGAGGGCATCGGCGTCAGAGTGTCTACTTCCAGAGCGATAGACGACACGGATATCGTATTCCTGGAGGCGGAGGGCCTGCCGAGCGAGGCGACCCGACGGGCCTTTGAGGTTAGATAACCAGAAAAGAGCGTGATGATCCGTCACCACGTCAAAGGGTCGACCGTAGAGATATGGGCGAAATTTTTGAAGTGCCCATGCGATGGCGAAGCACGCTTTTTCGGTTACTGTGTAATTGACCTCAGGTTTTTTAAGGGCACGACTGGCATAAGCGACCACGTATTCGGCATTAGTGTTCTTACGTTGTGCGAGCACGGCACCATGGCCTACACCACTGGCGTCAGTGTGAAGTTCTGTAGGTACGCTTGGGTCAAAATGGCGCAAGGTTGGCGGAGACGTAAGTAGGCGGCGAAGAGTGGTAAACGCTTCCTTAGAGGCTTCCGACCAATTAGAAAGTGCATTGTCGCCTTGGAGAAGTTGGTTGAGAGGTGCGATCACAGTAGCGAAATTACGAACGAATCGTCGAAAATAGGAGCATAGTCCAATGAAGCTGCATAGTGCTTTCAAGTTAGTGGGCTTCATGAATTCGGATACGGCACGAAGTTTAGCAGGGTCGGGAAGAATGCCTTCTTTTGTGAATTGGTACAAGCCATCTGGTGTTACAAACGCGGTTTTTGGACAGTCAGCGTCAGCCATGGGCACCTGCCAGTAGCCAGAGCGGAGATCTAAGGAGGAAAAGAACTCCGCTCCTTGTAAACAGTCAAGTGCGTCGTCTATGCGTGGCAACGGGTATACATCCTTTCGAGTAATCTTGTTAAGCCTTCGATAATCAACGTAAAATCGTATGGTGCCATCTTTTTTCTTAACTATAGGACGACTGGTGATGCCCAGGGACTACTAGAAGGCTGGATGACACCGCGTTTGAGCATATCGTTCACTGGTCATCGATAACGCGTCTTTCGCTCGCCGATACTCGTTACGGACGCTGCCGAATGAGTGCATGGCTTCCGGTGTCGATAGTGTGCGAAACAGTCGTTGTGCGGCCGAGTGACGTTGCTTGACAGTCAAAAGAGGAAGAGAAGCCTTGGAGCAAGTGAAGAAGTTCGGCTCGCTGCGTCGTCGTGAGGTCACTGGCAATAGACGGCGTAAAAGAACGCGGCAGCGACTGAGGAGGTGATTCTTCGAGTGCGGCAAGATAAGCGGAGTCGTCCATTGTGGCAAAGATTGAAGGAGAAGCCAGTGACTCTGCTCTCCCAAGGCTTTCACGGCGGCGTAAAGTAATTGGTTCGGCCGACGGGTTTGACACACATCAGAGAGACGCCAGTGATGAACTCGAGTACAGCGAACGGCAGTGGTAGTGATCGGCGGCGAACTAGAAGTTCAGAGGGCGTGAAGAGTATTGTGCCGGCATCTACAGAGGCACAAGATACACTGACAAGAGCAGAAGACCAGGCAGGTATAATGGTATCTTCGGAAACGGTGATTTTGCGACAAGAGTCCTCGTTGACATCGATAATATCTGTGGAAAACGGAAACAGCTCAATTTCGGCGCGGGCGCAGTCGATGATCGCATGATGTGTGGAGAGAAAGTCCCATCCTAATATGACGTCGTGAGAACATGATGGCAACACGATGAATTCGATGACATAGAGAACCTCCTGAATGACGACACGAGCGGTGCAGGCACCGGATGGCTCGACGTGCTGCGCGTTGGCCGTCCGAAGGGATAATCCAGAAAGCGGTGTCGTCACTTTTCCAATTTTGCGGGAAATACGGGCATCTATCGCTGAAAGTGCAGCGCCGGTGTCGACAATAGCGTGAATATTCCTTCTATTGCGATTTCAATAACGTTTTTCGGTGAACTATGAGGCCTTATACATTTTGCTGACACCGCAGTTCTTGCCTCCTGAACTGCGATATTCAGTTTTCCTGGCGCAGAGGGCTCCGCCGACCGTGCATGGGCGAAACGGAGCGCCGACGAGGAGATGGTGAACGGCGAGCGGAGAAGGCGGTCTCAGTGGCAGGAGGAGAATCATAACTGTCCGAATAATTGCGTCGTTGCTGAAAACGTGGCGCATATGGAGGCACATTGTTGGAGACGTTCGGTGCAAGTAGGCGACAGTGACGTGCCACGTGTCCAGTACGGCCACAATAAAAACAAATCGCACGGTTGTCATCCTTGCGCCAATGGCCTTGAGGTCGTGCACGCTGTACCACTGGTCGAGCGGGAGGGGATACAGGCGGACGCAAAGGCGGGCGAAGTGGACCGTAGGTCTGCAGTCCAGGTCTCGCAGTGACTTCGGCGTACGTCCGGGGAGCGGCAGTCGGAGCCTGATGGAGCGAAGGCGGGACGTGGTCGGCTACCTGCTGCTTGATGACATATTGCAGAGCGGGCGCCAATGGAGAACTCGACGGGCCGTGTGTAAGCGGCATCAGCGAAAGCTGACGGGCAACTTCTTCACGGACGAAGTCCTTGATCTGTGCTAATAGCGAAGTGTTATCCGGGGAAACAGTCAAGCTCGACATTGAAGTGGTCTGTGGAAGAGATTGGCCGGTGGCTACGCGTTGTTTGCGTAGTACATCGAAGCTTTGGCAGAGACTGACGAGTTCTGACACTGTTGCCGGGTTTTCCGCCAGCAGCATCTGGAAGGCGTCGTCTTCAATGCCCTTTAAGAGGTGCCTGATCTTCTCGGCATCAGCCATTGCGGCGTCAACGCGGTTACAGAGGTCGACAACATATTCTATGTAACTGGTATATGTCTACCCGCTCTGTTGTGCACGACCACGCAAACGTTGCTCGGCGCGAAGCTTGCGAACGGCGGGGCGCCCGAATACCTCAGTTACGCTAGCTTTGAAGGCCGCCCACGTCGTGAGGTCACGTTCGTGGTTTCGGTGCCACACGCTGGCGACACCGCTCAAGTAAAACGACACGTAATTCCGCTTTTGGGTGTCGTCCCAGTGGTTGTGGCTGCTCAACCGGTCGTATTCAGCGAGCCAGTCTTCTAC
This sequence comes from Dermacentor silvarum, assembly GCF_013339745.2. Classification (NCBI taxonomy): domain Eukaryota; kingdom Metazoa; phylum Arthropoda; class Arachnida; order Ixodida; family Ixodidae; genus Dermacentor; species Dermacentor silvarum. The sequence continues at coordinate 51,998,448 of NC_051159.1, read as the reverse complement.
GTCATGATCTTCTGTACCACTGAAGATGGGTGGGTCGCGTTGACGTAATGGGCCAGGGCAGACCAAGGTGGGCACCGAGGCAGCGGGTTGTGGTTGTGGTGGTCCTTCTTCCGGCATAATGAAGACAGGCTGTAGCGTCCGGTTGCGAAGTTCCAGATTTCCGGTAGTACTCCGCACCTCTACCAATTGTAAAGGGGGTTTATTTGGGCCGTAGAGCGGCAGCGAGAAACGCAGCACCAGCAGGTAGGGCGTAGCCAGGGGGCGAAATGGGTACGAGCCACACGATGGCAACGGGGCTGTTCAGCGTGCCGATCTTCTTCCTCACAATATATATATATATATATATATATATATATATATATATAGTAGTAACTGGATTTTTCAATGGGCCAAGCGTATTTAGGAAAATCAGAAGCACAACTATATATATATATATATATATATATATATATATATATATATATATATATATATATATATATATATATATATATATATATATATGCACCCTCTGTTAACAATTTTCTATTTCTAGCTTTATGGCGAAAGCAGTTATATCGACACTTCAGGCAAATTGTCGCGGTTGTCGTCGCCGTGATGTTCCGTATTAAATCCAAAAGCCATATAAATGAGGGACCCATACACTATGGTTGCGGGAAAAAGCACGTAACAGTGAGCCGCAAAGGATCGCGGCTTGATGAGCATTATTTCCCACCCGCTCAATATTCGGGTTAGTTGTAGGTCACGTAATCAAACGCGAATGGGAAGGAGAGCACGCGTCTTCTCCTCTAGCCCTGCCGTAGCTGTGAATGACTGCGCGCAGCTGACGCTTATGGGGCCCGCGTGCCATATCTAATTGTTGGTAATCATTGGTGGGCGCAATGATAAAGGGTGACCAGGGATGGCTGCTAACTTCATGCGCGCTGTCTTCCTTGTCGGGCTGTCTTTCTGCGCCCCTAGTGTTGCAGAGTTAAGAGACAGAGGTCATCGCAGATCACTCACAGAGGCCGTTAGTAGTGGACATAAAAATAGACAGATAATGATGATGAATCTAATTTTCGGAGTTGCAGTGAATCGCGCGGCTGTACGAACCGTTTGCCTCCGCTGCCGGCGTTCTTCACAATGCTTGCGTTGTGAAAGCGAGGGCTCGAGGTCATCCAGTCAGGTATTTACAGGTTTACATGGTCCGTGCTTACTATGTCCACAATCTCCACTATGCCTACTATTTTAATTTTAGGTGAATGTTTACTACAATTTATATGGCCACTATAACTAACGTATAGACTCGTGTAAGGGCCACACGTACCGGGCCATTTGACCTCATTTTTCCAACTACGAGTATGAAATCCACCGTAAACCTCCGCGATCGCCTCCTCTCGACATCCAGTAGCGAGGCGCGAACGTACGCTGAGCGCGACAATTCGCTGTTGAGCCCGATCAGAATCAGCGCACGATTGCTTCTCGGTTGGATGTCTTTTTTTTTAAATATTGGCTGTCAAGTTATGGGTGCGGCCTTTACACGGGTGCGATCCTTACACGATTTACACGGTAAGAATCTTCCTTCGTGTAATTAGCTTCTACATCGCCATCAGTAATACTGCTTCGCCTTCCCGGCCAAACTGCACTCTTTTTTATTTTTTAGTATTTTGAGTCCGAGTATAAGCACTGCGGCGCATGACTTCTAGACTTCTATTTATTCTGATTTTGAGTGAATCCGGCTTGGCATCATTTCGGTTACTGAGTGAATTCTATTTACAAGGTGTTTCAGCGAAACAGTTTCCAAAATGTTTAAAGGTGGCCTGTGGCAGATAGTACAATTCTAGTTCATGAGCTCGTCTACTCGAAGAGGCGGGCATTACTTGCACAAAAAATTGAAATGCATAATCGACTAATTAACAAATTAACCAATTAAGTTTTTAGCTAATTACCTTATGGCCCATGTTGCAATTTACAAATTCTAGCCATGGAGTGCGGATCCACTTTGAACTTAATCTCAGGCTGACACCAGTGTCGAGATATCAATTCTCTCACTTTGCGGAGAAATACATTGGCTTGCCAGTCACTTTCTCAACAAAACGTCGTTTTACGCATCGAAGCACAAAAGTATGAAAAGAACAAATTATGAGATTTTACGTGCCAAAGCCACAATCTGATTATGAGGCACTCCGTAGTGGAGGACTCTCGAATAATTTAGACCTCATGGGGTTCTTTAACGTGCACCTAAATCTAAGTATATGGGTGTTCTAGCATTTCTTCAACAAGGCCGTCTGTGGTTGGAGAAGAGGCGCCCATGGTTCATGCCAATGTTAAACAATAATGGCGAGATTATAACTGCCTGTGGAGTTCCCTTGTTGGGGAGGTTTAGTTTGGGTGATCGTGTATGTTCCAATTCTATCGTGGCAGTCCTGCCACTTAGGAAGCATTTGATGTAGTGAAAGATTTTCTTTCCACACCCTATTTTTTAGTATGTATGTATGTATGTATGTATGTATGTATGTATGTATGTATGTATGTATGTATGTAGTATGTATGTATGTATTATGTATGTATGTATGTATGTATGTATGTAGTATGTATGTATGTATGTATGTATGTATGTATGTATGTATGTATGTATGTATGTATGTATGTATGTATGTATGTATGTATGTATGTATGTATGTATGTATGTATGTATGTATGTATGTATGTATGTATGTATGTATGTATGTATGTATGTATGTATGTATGTATGTATGTATGTATGTATGTATGTATGTATGTATGTATGTGTGCGTGCATGCATGCATGCGCGCGTGCGCGCGTGCGTATGCACGTGTGTGCACAAAACACGGACACCGGTGCTTACCCGCATTGGTGGCGAGTTACTTTGGCGTTGCCCCCCTGCTAAGCGCGAGGGCGTGAGATCAAATCCCGGTGGTCGCATTTCCCGCATTTCGAAAAAACGTCCGTGTACCGTTCACTGGGTGCACGGTAAAGAACCCCAGGTGGTCAAAATCAATCCGGAGTCCACACTACGACGTGCCCTCATAATCATACCGTGGTTTTGGCACGTAAAACCCCGGAATCTTAATTTTTACCACAGCCAATTTTGTCAATGTTTTGTTTCTTCTGGTGTCCTTCCTTTTAGACGCTTCGCAACGTGCCCTTTCAAGTATTATCAACCACAACAAGCCCGCATAGCTGCATTGGTTTATGCTTTGCATTTTTTTTTTGCATGATGGCTACAAATTGAAAAGCCTTGGTGCGTTTGGTGCGTGCTGTCTTCCGTGCGGCAGCAGGGGAGGTTCGCTGGTGAAGGGCCGCCGGGTATCTTCGTGCTCCCTTCTATAGTTTCTTTAGCACTACGGGTGCTTATTTAGCGAATGTTTGCATGCAGTTTATACTTCCCACATTCACTGTATTCTGAGTGTCACCTTACGTTGCGCAGTGTTTTGTACCGTGAGCACTGCAGACTGTGAAACAGCTTCCCCCGCCCGTTTCACTGCGCTGCGAACGGCGTCGTGATGCCATCGTTGTCGGTCTTATTCCTGCGTTGTCGACGTCGTGTCGTCGTCGTCGTCTTCTTCGTCGACATTTCGTACAGTTCGAATGGTTTAAATGGGAGTGCAGCAGTTCTGCACAAAGTTGAAACGCTAGGAAGGGGGAGCTAGGGGTAGCACGCTCATTTTCTAACTTGCTATTAGTATACACATTTTGTCGGATGCATATACGCCCTTCGATAACCATGAATAACATTTAGAGGCAGCACACGAGCAGCTGCAAATTTCAAACAGAAGAGACCGACATTGTTTTCGGACGAGTGAATTTTTCAGCGACTCGCCTGCTGCCAATGTCACCTGTTTGCAGAAACCTCTCTGGATAAACTTTCCCGAATCAGGTAGCCATCTGGTATAAGGCGAATTGCGCCGCTACTGGAGTGCGGCGCATGTACAGGCGAAATTTATTTTTGCGTGAATTTCTTTTGGAAACCGTGCACTCCCCGATATAAATAAACTATAAAACAATAACGTGGACGGAATTTGTTTTTTCGTGAAATTTAATGCAACACCGTGAACTCGCAGCGCGAGCCAAAATTCTCGAACTATACGAAGGATTCGGAAACGTTCGCAAGTACGCAATAATGTACTGCAGTGCTATTTTTTGCTACCACACGGCATTCATTTTTTTCTGATCCTCAGGGAACGAGCTCGGTATCGCTTCTGGCGGGTGAACCCTATCGAAAGAACGTTGTTCGAGAGGCCTATATACAAACGGTTCATTCATGGGGAGGCCTGGATCTGTGTTCTTCCTCTGCCAGCTAACACTGTGGAAGGTAAATTTTCATTCAGTTGTGCTTTAGAATGGAACCTATTTTCCTGGTCCGTAGAACCGCTCCACTATGTACTACCTTGGCTTGGAATGCCAAGCCTCTGACGTTGTCATTTTTTTTTGTTGGACATTGCACTGTAGCCTTACTTTCTTTGTCGAAGGGAAACTAGGCCGGGTGCACGTGATGTATTCGCTGCGCAGCCAGGTTGACGTTGGCTGGATTACCAGGAGGCCGGCAGCTAAAATTCCCGTCAGCCGGTACGGGACTGCACGTAAGAACGGGCCGTGCGGCATTATGCATGCTGGCGAATTATTCAGGATCAAGCGAAACAGCAGTGTTCTTTTTGTGTCGCCCACCGGCGGTGCGCGCGAAAGGACAAGGCCATCGTGAAGCGTGGCTCAAGTCGGAAGCGCAGGGCTATATATGGAGGGGAAATTCTTTGCTCCAAGATTTGCTCGGATTGCCAAACAAATGTGGAGAAGAATAAAAGGAATACGTGGACGGAGAAAATACGAGGGTAGAACGGCAGAGCGTGGGAAAGAAATAACAGGCTGACGAAAAGAGAAGAGGTAAAATGAGATGCAACTCAGAAGGGGCGATTCAAATTCTCCTTCACCCCAGGCCGTGTTGGTTCTTGCTGCTTTCGGCGCCATGCTGCGGCCGAGAAAAAAATGTGAGGGCGCATCCCCCAGCTATACCACGGAAAGGCAGCGCAAGCGAAGCGGAGTGGGGTTAGAATTAATAAGAGGACTTGCTCTGACGTATTAAGCATTCGAAAGGTTGCACCAGAATTTACTTTTCTCTTGTTGCGTAATCTCTCGATGATCCTTGTTTCTTTTTTCTTCACCTATTTTTTTCTCGCATCTTCTTGTACAGGGAACTTTAATACCTGCGAGGGCCTCCTTATTGACCTGCAAGACAGAAAGGCGGCTACCAGGCATTGAAAGATTGTCTGCGCGCCTTTCTTCGTTAGGGACCTTGGAGTAAGCTTCTGTGAATAACGCTAGAAGAATGGAACGTTAGCTCAGTGCTTGGGGGCGTCATAGAGGGTCTAAATTAGTTTTTTTTCGCCCCGTCCTGAGAAAGCGAGAGCCGAGCCTGCTTTGTTCACTCTCAATCGATCAAAAGGAGGGTGAGACTACTACTTTGCCGCTGAAGGTCTCTGGTGGCCCGTTACTCATAAGTCTGCCAGTGTGCTTCGTTAGGCATTTACTCGTGTCGAGTTTACGGTTGACAAATTGTGGTGTTCGTGATGAAGTGAACGCTCCCGGAGTCGGGGCGTTTCTTTACCGGCATTTTAGTTGTTCGGTCGTATTCTGTTAAAAGCTAGAAATTCCGTAGAGAAGTTGTGCTAAAATAACGCTGAAAAAGGCGGTAATAAATCGCAGAATGACATGCAGAAAAATGAGGCACACAGACAATATTAATTTCGCGGATGAGGCACCGTGTACATTTAATGCATGCTATTCAAGCTTTAAAAAGAAATTAATCAAAACTGGACTTGTGTTTGATATAATCTTAACCCACATATGCCTAGTTTATTTCGTGAAGAAAGGGAACCGAGGGGCCCGATTTTTATAATCATATCATAAGAAGCCAACAAACAATGACACCAAGGACAGCATAGGGGAAATTACTTGTACTTACTAATTGAATTGAAGAAATGATAAATTAACGGAAAAATGAAAACGGATGAAAAAACAACTGTCCGCAGGCGGGGAACGAACCCACGTCTTCGCATTACGCGTGCGATGCTCTCAGCATTGAGCTACCGCGGAGCCGTTTTCCCATACACTTTCTGGGGTATTTATGACAGTTGTTTTTTCATCCATTTTCATTTCCATTAATTTGTCATTTCTTTATTTCAATTAGTAAGTACAAGTAATTTCCCCTATGTTGTCCTTGGTGTCATTGTTTGTTGGCTTTTTAAGATATAGTTTCTTTCGTGTAGTATAGACTGTTTTTGTTCGCCGTTATTCTACACAAGGATCCTAGCCTGTATTCATGAAGAGTTAACAGCTCAACATTTTGTGGGTATCTGGATCATTTTGCGTGACGAAAGGTGCAAAATCTTAGGCGCGCGGACATCGAAAAAGGCACCTTTTTCACGGAAGAAAAAAAAGATAACAAAATTGATCCGAATAGAATTTGTGATTGGCGAGATTGTGATTACTTGTCCATAAGGTATAATATGCGTGTACAATAGGATATCTATGTTGTGTGTTTGAAACTTCCACCACTTACGACGTTTCAAAATGTATTGGGAAATTTGTGTGTCACATAAACTGTTTTGTTGTCTTTTTGGTGGGAGGGGATAAATTCCTTGCTGAGCCTTTTGCAAACAAAGTTCCACGAAGGCTGAAGATAATTTAGAACTGGCCCTCGGGGTGACGTGCCCTGCTCCGTCTAGATTCTTCCACCAGAAAGTCACGCTGTGGCAGTGACTGATGATGATATCATTGACCCATACGCCACAAGCATGAACCATTCGCCGGAAAGACCTTTTCTGGCTCAATCAGTAGACAAAGCCTTTGTAATGCAGTTATGAAGACAACGTTACTACTGAACCACCAGCAAAATGTTCAAAAGTTTGTAGACAGTGAGTGCAAGTGTGATTAGAACGCGTTTTTCTAGCGGCAGTTTAACAGCACGCCATTTTGTGAAGACGCAACCCACACTACAACAGATACATTAGAAAAAAGTTTCGCTGATGAAGTGACCACCTTTCTTGTAGAAAGGACATACTACTAGGCACAGCAAGAGAATCGGTGCTTACATGATACAGGTGATAAGATGAAGTGTTTTCGGGCACTCTGTATTTGATGCGTCCTTCCGAGACTGATAAATACCGTTTAAACTTTATTAATTCAAGTAATTTCCAAAGCTTATCTACCAGCTTTCGATTACCGAGTTGATTCTGATTCTGAGGTAATCCTCTATCACTGTAAGGGCTGCAAAATTGTTTCAGTTGCGTAGAACACTCACGGTGAGGAACACAAACAACTCGTAATGAGACACTCGCGAGAAACAATTCAAATGCCGTGGTAAAAAAGTCAAATTATTTTATGATCACCAGATATGATGCTAACACGGCTAAAGTCAAACTTGGCCAAAACACTGCAGTATAGCACACTGGGATGTAGGCAGTGAGTGGTATTCTACGCTACCTACTTTAGCATATTGTGATGAGTGTGTCAACAATGCGTTCCGGAGGTGTCCGTTGTGAAAGTCATAACGCTCACTTCCTTGCATTTCAAAGGCCTCTCGCAGTCCTACACCAGAAGGCTTAATGACTATAACTAATTTCATGGAAAGTGCCGCCAGTATTTGTTCAGAACTAAAATTTATTTGGTATGTTCGACAAGATTTTGAATGCGCAGGATGAGCGAACTATTTCTTCTCACTGCCAGAAGAAAACTACCATGCGTTGTAAAAAAAAAAAAAAATTGACACGAGAACTCGTGTGAAGTGTGCTATATTTGATCACGCCTGATGAGGACCACATTTGCCTAGTCTCATGTACTATCGGCGTCAAATGAAACGCGAACAGAGGAGCGCGTGGCCGAAGCATAACTGAAGGTACAGTGCGCGCCGTCCTGTCAACACCATTGACAGGCGCGCACGTCCGGCTTGACCACACTGCGAGGTGATTCGCATTTCACTTGAAACCGATGATACTTACGGTTTCGCCGCACTGTGCGATAATACTCGCCCTATGCTGCGATATTTTAGTATCTGTATTCTTCGATCTTTATTTCGTCGCTTTCAAGTAAAGAGGACCAGAACAGAAACGAAAAGGGGGAGCGTAACTTCGCAGTGCGGTCAAACCGGATGTACGCGCCAGTCAAGGGGGATGACTGGACGGTGCGCACTACACCTTCAGTTATGCTTCGGCCACGCGCTCCGCTGTTCGCGTTTCATTTGACGCCGGTAGTACGTAGCATGGCTCAAAAGCGGTTTTTTGTTTAAAACAGAAATTTCTTTCAAGACAGTGCTGGTTACTGGATTTTAAAGCTTCCGAAAGGCTTTTTAACAAATTCTTCTCCGTATATCTTGCCATAGTTTAAGGATATATGAGTTAAAGCAGTTACGACATTCAGAAAAATTACGGGAAATCCTGATCGTTTTTTTGAAAGCGCCTTCATTATTCTACACTAAAGATTATTTCATTTTTCCTGTATGATCGATCTATGAAGCGTGTTATTTTGTTTCTGCACTAACCTTTGAGTGATGAGACGTATTGGCGCAGAGAACTTGTTTGTGGCCAGTAGTCTAGAAGGAACTCATTTCGGTATTTATTTTTGAGTGTGCTCATAGCTATATAAAAAGGTTTTACCAGGCCGAGCGGGGTCCTCCCCCTCCCCCCTTCAATAATATAGAATACACTCGTGATATATATTAACAGGACAAACAGTACTTATCAATTTAGCTGGTATATTAGGAAATACTAGGAAGGCTTACGAGGGACGATCAAAGGCGAATATCTCAGCAACCTCCGGTTTGGAGATGACATCGTCTCGTTCAGCAACACTGGCGACGAATTACAACAAATGGTTAAAGACGTTAACCGAAAGAGTGTAAGAGTTGGGTTGAAGATTAATATGCAGAAGACAAAGATAATGTTCAACAGCCTGGCAAGGCAACAATAATTCAGGATCGCCAGTCAGCCTCTAGAGTCTGTAAAAGAGTACGTTTATCTAGGTCAATTACTCATAGGGGACCCTGATCATGTGAAGCAAATTTACAGAAGAACAAAATGGGTTAACAAAGAAGCTCGAGAAGAAGTTAGGGACCGCACAAAGAGCGATGGAATGAAAATGTTAGGTCTAACGTTAAGAGACAGGAAGAGAGCGGTGTGCATCAAAGAGCAAACGGGGATAGCGGATATTGTAATCGGCATTGAGAGAAGAAAATGGAGCTGGGCAGGCCATGTAATACGCAGGATGGATAACCCGTGGACCATTAGAGTTACAGAATGGATACCAAGAAAAGGGAAGTGTAGTCGAGGACGGCAGAATACTAGATGGGGTGATGAAGGTAGGAAATTTGCAGGCGCAAGTTGGAATCAGCTAGCGCAAGACAGGGGTAATTGGAGATCGCAGGGAGAGGCCTTCGTCCCTGCAGTAGACATAAATGTAGGCTGATGATGATGATGATAATTATGAGCGTATATGAGCCGGCATGAGCATTGCGTGCACGTGCATTAGTGTTTTCGCTAGCGTTCCGTTGAGCGGCTGTGTGCAAATTATTAGGATACGCCGGTCTGAGTGGAGCGTACTCGTAAACGCTCTGCTAAAACGGTCTAGCGAAGAAAGGTCGCAAAAGACTATCTCCTCTCAGTTTATCCGCCAGTTTCGACAATCCCCATCTTTTGCAAAAACTGGCAACATCTTTCCGTGCCTTTTTGCTTATGCTGGTGTCTCTTTCATCACTCGCTTGCTTGTTTTTCCCTACTGACGAATTTATTTAAGCTTTCCAAGTTTCAAGCGACAGCGTTAGTGAAGCTACATCACGTACGGTAGGCTTCAAAAGTTCTCAAACTACGGGATCTAAAAAAAAGTGAGTATTCACGAAGCATCGCTCCGCAGCCTGGTATTATGATTTCGAGCATGTATTAGTGTATGCGAGCGACATAGTGTTCTACAGGTTTACTTCCTATAACCAAAAACTGCAAAGACACAGAGTTTTCTGAGACGTCAGGGTACGTAAACGGTCTGACGCTTACTGCACGAGTAATGGAGCTCACTGACGCACCTAAATTTGGAATAGCTCCTTCGACATTTTATTACTAATCAGGACGAAGAGACACCAGAACAAGTGTCGATCACAACTCTGCTGAGCCATTATGTCCAGAAATTTTAACGTGCCCCCGCTACATCTGACAGAGATGCATCAATTTCTTTGAGCGAGCGAAAAACACATTCAACTTGTTGTTGCGCACAAGCAAAAACACGGGAAAAGTAAGCATGAGAAGGTTACATGCAGTTAAGGGAACATGATCTGGCAGAGTGAAAATGCGAATGACGAAGACGTGTGTAAATTGACTAGATAAAAAAAAAAGAACCAATCGTTTATGATAAAAGGTAAGCGAAAGTCGTCCAGAATGACAATTTGTGGCAAAAATAGCAGGTAATCCTGAGCGGGATAATCAGGTAAAATGAAAAAAAAAATGTTTGAGTGCTCAAGCGCAGAATTACATATTCGAGGAGGAACGCGAGAAAGCTGTCCGCGCCAAATTAAGATATGAGTTTGTAGCCCAGCTTACGTTTCGCGTGCACTCTTTCATTTTTATGCTGTGACCTTGTTTATACTTTCTTGCATATGTCATGTGGTTAGTGCGGAACATGGTTCCGACATTGGGCCTCTTCGATTATCCGTTCCTGACGATCCCGCACTGCCCGAGACGGTGCTTTCAGCCAATGAGCGTTACGTAAGCAGTCTTTCGGGCAGTCCGGGACTGTCAGAGATGGATAATCGAAGAGGCCCATTAAAGACAACACCGGGAGAGAGAGCGAGAAATATTTATCGGCAGAAAAAGGTGTACAGGTCGGCCGGGGAAGCTTGTCTTTTGCATGCTGCTCCTCAACTGTGGTAAAAGGTTTTAGAGCGACAGGGAAATGAAGAGGGGGAAAGGAGGTGACGATGCATTGCTACAGTGAATGCCCGTAAACCAGTTTAATGTACGGTACGCACACCGTATACTGTCTTTACAGTTGCAGATGCACAACACGTGCTGTCTTCAGCCTACTGCGGACTACTAGATATGACGTCCGCAAACATGATTGTGCCCTAGACGTGAGCGCAATATACATGTATACTAGACACTGCAGAGAGGTGCACAAGGGCTTTACATTTGGCCATGTGTCGCACATGTGAACAAGAAAACTAAATTTGCGCGCGAAATCTCTTTGCTGCACTTGCACTCGTAGCTTTGGAACAAAGAAATGTAAATCCTATTAACATCTACTAAACGTATGAAGTGCGCCTTTTCGCACAGGAAATCATCCCCTGATCCCGCCTAGCTGCGAAAATATGGTAACTAAATCTCACCATCATCGGGTGATGTGTGCATTTTTCTCGAGGAACCTTGCTGTGATGCCCAAAGAAAAGCACAAATAACAATTGTGTGTTTACCCATGCAATATGCCCTTATCCTGAAAAAAAAATGCGTGGCAGGGGTTTTATGGAATCCCGTGTATGCATATCATTCTTTGAGAGGAAGCGACATCCTGGACGGAACAAATGGCGGCCCAGTTTGCTGATTCTTTTCTTTCTGGGTTTAGCGATGTGCTAGGTGCTTTCTCGGGAAGCCGGATCCTTATGTCATCTATGAGCTGTGCCACGCTCAGAAAACCGGAGCTCCAGGCTGAGCAAAAGTTCGGTGCTTCTTGCGTTGTTTACAGTCGCCGTCGAAGCCACTAAAATATCGCTGTACTCAACCACCTTCGTTTCTCGCAGTTGTGTGTCTATTAAAGAAAATAGTTTTTGCAGTTGGCTCTACACTTCCGCGCTTCCTTTTATCCCCTGAGAAAGTACCGAAAACGAATGGCTGTTCCACAGGAAGGTTAGAGCAGAGCGAGCGTGAAAAGCCGAGCTTGGAGACGTCGGAACAATTTTACACGCCACTAAGATTCTGTTGCCACCCTTGTAGACTCCCCTTGCAGGAGTTCCAGTGCCACGCAGGCAGAGCACGAACGCTCGGCAGACGACGTCGTTGCCGAAATTTGTCCCGTTCCGTATAGGAGGTTATCTCTTGCTTCGCATGGCTCTTCATGTGACTTATTTTTATGTGACTTTAATGAGGAAGTGGTCAAATGTCATGTTCCAGTTGTCAGGACCTTTGAGGTAGTTGGAATAATAATAGAATAAATAAATAAATAAATAAATAAATAAATAAATAAATAAATAAATAAATAAATAAATAAATAAATAAATAAATAAATAAATAAATAAATAAATAAATGTTATTGTGGGAGCGATAGCCTTTTTTTCATCTGTAAGGATTATAATTTTTATGCGTGTGGCCCTTTGATGATAAACATATGCGTGGCTACCTCCTGTCAACGAATACTTATTTTCAAGATTTCACTTCGATTAAGAAAATTGATACGCATACTATTTTCTTCCGGTGACCGTTGTTAACCGGCTCAAATCTGTTAGAAAGTTATCATGAGGCGCAAGACGCGCCTTCACGGGTCGGAACCATCTGGAATGTTGTCGCCTATTCTGGCTTTTTCTTATTCAGTCGAATGTGCCATAAATGTTAAGCTTAAAAGGAAGCCGTGGTTTCCGAACCAGACGGACAACTGAGGCTCCCAGAGACAGACAGCAGACAAGCTGCCGAAGCCAGGGGACCAGTCAATCTGGGGGCGCGTGCCCCGCGGGCGGGAACAACGAGCACAGTGACGACTGCGCCCACTATGCGCACCTCGAAATGCCATCCTACTCCGCAAAAAAAAAAAAAAAATGACAAGCCTTCTCCAGGACTACTCCCTGTTAAACAAAGCCATGTGGGGCATGTAGTGCTAGAATCACCAAGGGACGAGACGCCGCTTCTGAGGAATTACTCCCACCGTTCCAGCTCCAGGCAGTCCAGAGGGTCCACGACATCGCCACGGGACTTCGCCTCCCGGTGCCATCGTGGGCGAAGGCACCGACTTGACCTGAGGGAGCCTTCGGCTCCCCCGGGCTGCAGTTTCTCAGGACCAAATAAAGTTCTTGTCACTGTCACGAGACGCCGTCACACAGAAATGCTTCTGGTCTTGGCGGGCGCCGTCTTTCTGAATGTGGGGGCCAACCCAGCATTGAAGGAAGGGTTGTCTGGATCCGCCCCTGCCCTGAGACTTACTGGAACTCGCTGAAACTCTATAGCCTACGCCAACTCCCTTTGACTAATTTAAGCTCAGATTCACCAACTCACATAGCTTGACTCGCTTACACCGCCTCGATCATTTATTTCGGCTCAAAGTCGAGACCACCCCAACACTCCCAATTAGGGCTCACTCATACTCACACAAACTCTGACTGCCTCACCGGGGCATATAGTCGTAATCACACTCGCGAATAATGAATCCGCCGACCTGTAATTGCAAGAAGAAAACTTAGGCAGACGAGACCACGACAGTGGTGGCATCTCGAGACGGAACTGAAGAGAAGAGAAAAAACAAAGGGAAATATACTTATGTTGCCACGTTCTTCGAGCGTACGGAACAACCGCTATCTTATGTGCAAACATCTAGTTTACGTTAGGCATGCGGCTTACTTCCTCGCGCATTTCGTAGAAAACGTCTCGCTGAATTATGGGACAATTTCCAGAGTTACAGATCTTCGTCGTCTTCTTTGAAACTTGCACTCCGTGAACTCTCGCTCAATAGTGACAATAATGCCTAGCCTCAGCACGCACTGCCGCAGGGTGGTTTATCTATTTGCAACCAGAGCAGCATATAGCTTGCCAGGCTAAAGGCACACTAAGTGGCGCATCTCTATCGCGCTCCTTGCCGGGTCAATGATCATACCGTTCGCTTCATCAACTGCGCTGTGCTTAACGAAGCTCTTAGTGGAGGGTAAGTTTGCCAATAGAGCCTAATGTGGATAGGCATTGCACGGAAAACCGGCAATATGGGCGGAGTGGGAGACGGATATAATTTGGGCAGACACCGTTGGGTAAACGCCGTGCCATCAACCGAAAAAGCCACTGTTGCGCCTAGCTCTAAGTACTGTGCCTATAGTTTCCGTTTTCGTAAACAGCCGCAACGCATTCACTTGCAAGTGACTGGTCTCGCGAAATTGCTCCAGGAGTGCTAAAAGTTAAAAACAGCATTCCACCTGTATGTGAAGGCTGAGTCGGGTGTAACAGTGGTAACCGAGCTTATATTATCCAACTACACTAAATTCACACTCATTGCCTAATAAACCTTACTTTTCTTAAAACGCACTGTTGAAGATACGTGCACTAAGTACCGCCTACTGTCATTCACCCTGCCCGGACATGCTCTAACAATGAAAATCATGCGAGAATTGCCACAAAGAGCACATTAGTTTAGGATTTTCTCATTTGCCTTTCGCTCAATTAGCAAGCGTTTATAGCGCAGTATTTGCGTAACCTCACGCGTCGTCACATCTCTACGTGCATGTGCGCACATAAATGAACAGGCATGAGCGCGTTAGTACACTATGGCAGGGACGCTTTTGAAGTGGGCAAAGGACAGCGAGATTGAAATGTGAGGAATTAATTCAAACTGAAAGATACGCTACTGCTCTTATTTCCCTTGTGCTGGACCGGTGATTTCTCCAACTAACCATATTGTTAATTGGTTTCTCAATTTTCTTAGCACTCCTTCCATGAATGTCTCCTCTCGTAAATGCCAGACTATGCCGCCTGCCGTGAGCCCGATAAAACATTCACGATGCCACAGCCTTTTATATTTTGCTGCATTGGCCCCCTTATATTACGAGGTACGCATTCGTCAGTACGACATATAACTGTTGATGCTCTTGGTGTGTGTTCTTCGACTGACTGAACACCAGACTGTAAAAAGAGCGAATGTAGAATCTGCTGTGTTCGAAACGTTCCTCCATTTCCTATAATAGTCGTGTGCAAACAAGAAAAGAAAACTTTTTTTTTGTTTCTAGAAGTTCTTCACTGAAGAGCGAAATACATTTATGCGTACCACTTCACGCCAGAAAACCTGCGAATGCTATGCGAGATTCCTGTCACGGATGTGTACATAAACTGCTGGTGCAATTATGTACTGTATGTGCAAGGCTTTGAAGGCAATGCAAATGAAGTGGCCATGAAAAAGACTGAATTTCCTTTGCACACGTCACATCGCCCAGTTATTCGAACAATCAGCAACACTCAAGCTTCACAGGGCTGTGTTTTCGTTTTATGCAAAATTTTTTGTAGCGTTCCTAGTTAAAAGGACGCAACACAATTACACCTTTGATGTGGAACAGGCGTCTATCTTGTCTCCATGTATTCCAAATTCATCTTCCTTCCAAAACGTCCGTTGTCAAATGTTGAGTGCACTTCTTGTTCAATTCATCTTTAGTCACAGGCGTTTTGCTTGCTCTCTTTTTGGTGCGTTTTCGTGACGCCTACAAGAAAACTATTGGTTCTGTCACATCGCGAGTAGAGTTGGGGAGCTCCTACAAGGTGGGACAGAACGACGCGAAAGCAGGAATGCAATTCCACAAAAGTACTGGTGTGTCAAAATGGAATTCGAGTATCGAAAAACAGTGAAGAGGAAATGACGTCAACAGAATTGTTGACGGCCGAGGAAAGGTAAAGTAAGACTTGTGTCCCTCTTCTAAAATTTTTTTCCAGATCTCTAAAGAGTAAAAGCACATTTCCTTTTGTTTGGCAAATAAAATTTGTCACTGCAGTTCTTTGCGATGTTCCCCTTTCCGTTTCTTGAAAACCCCAAGTTTGTCATTTTTTCCGAGGGAACCAGTGACACTGCCAGTCGGCGTGCAGACAGGAAAAGCCTTCGTTTATTTTCCGTGTGTCGCGACTGTCACCCGCAGCTTGTAAAACGTGAAGCATTTTTATGGTGCTTTGCTTGTCAGTGCTTTTAATTCTTATGCATATTTTTGTTTGTTTGTTTAAGAATTCGTCAATGGTTCACGAAATTTTTTGGTAGCCGCATTGCGATGTGAGCGCTTGTTGATGCCTAAAAGACACATTTCGCGCTACTATTCCTTGACACGACACTTTGCGCACGACAGCCTGTCTGTTTGTGTGAAGATTTCTAAAAGAATGCTAAAAACTAAGGAGTGGGAGACAGCTTGAAGCGGGTATTCCTGCTATTTTGCAATAAGTGTGAAACTACAGGACTAGCGCAGAAATAGAAATAGCACGCGATCAAGTGAAAAGACAACAGCATCGACAGGTCTGAGAAGTTTACTTGGTCTCTCGTCCACAGGAAACAGAGGATTATCTCTTTCCTTTCTGTCCCACGTTCAATCACTGTGAGTTGAAACGCGGGTCAGAAGGAAAGATTCGTGATAATGTGTGCAATCCAACCAGACGTACGATGCTGTGCGTAGGATGCAGAAAAATGTCTCCGTTTTTGCGCGCCGTTTTGTTTCAAGACGAGGAATGATAACAGCGAGCCTGTTTACAGGTAAAGTCGTTCGACAGTTCCCAGGGCCTCGGTGTCCGTGTCGTACGGCGAGGCCTAGCTGTCTCGTTTGTCTTAATCTACGCCTATTCGCTGGCCCCTTGCCGTTAGGAGAACTTGCTCGCAAAACAGAGCAGTGCTGTCGCACTCACTTCATTGTTACCGAAGCCACACTGCTTCAATTGCTTGTGCACGATCTCTGCTGGTACACTAGTGGACTACTGAAACAACACAAAAATAAATAACCAAATAAATACAGGAAAGTGGAGGAGGGGGGGGGGGACGGCGAGAGAAAGGCTCCATCGAACGGTGATGATTGCTCTCAGATTTGATGCGTTCTCAAGTCTATTTTGTAACGCAGCGCACATTTTGTGAACTTGTTGGTGCACGGTTTTGTACTGTAGCGATGTGGCGATGGGGTGGGGGGGGGGGGGGGGATACAAATGTATGAAAGCAAATAATGATAAAGTAAGGAAACGGTGCTCTGTCACGCAGTATTTTCCGGCAAATTGAAAGTTGCCAAAGTGTATATTCGTCTCTCAAGAGTCGCAGTATTTATTGCTTTTCTCAAAGTTCGCACTCTCCTTAGAGAGAAGTGTACACACGCCTCCTAAGTACTTATTTTGTACAAGGTCATATATGCAGCTCCTTTTGTTTGTTTTCGTATAGCCGGCAATGAGAGTGGTCCGCAGTAAAGCCTAACCAGATGGAGCTACATGAGTACGTAACTGTTGATTTGAGTGCGATTGAATTATTCGCCCGCCAGTAGAGTCTGAACCGACGCGACAACAAGTGCGCATGCGTGCGGTTCGTGTGGGTGCCGGAACACTCCCAGGTGACCGCCAATACCTCCAAAAGATAAGCGGACCGATTAGAGACTTCAGGAGACTGCTTCGGAGAGGCCGACCGAAGGCCTAGCAGTGTTGCCAGGTCCGACGAGGTGGCGTAGCCAAAAGCTAGATAAATTGTAGCCCAAATGTAGCCAAACAGAGAAAAAGTGCAAAATAATTCGTAGCCAAATATAGCCATTTTATTTGCAGTTTTATATGTGTATACATTTTCACATTTGACTAGGGCAGTCCTTTTTTGCGCAACCCGTCGTAACAAAATGTCGGTGCCGCCGTAATGGTCGGCCCTTGATATCAACAACAGCGACATCATGCTTTGCACAGAACACTCTTTGGTTGGTCCCGGAAGCTAAGTTCTAGCGAATCGCTGCAGAGGGCGAAGTCAGTGCTTTTATTTTATGACAGATAGTACTAAGCTATTATTTTTAGTTATTTGCAGTAATATTAACTACGAACTCTGCTTTTCAGCTGTCGTGAACGCAAAATAATGTTCAGCGTCATCGATCTGCCTACAGCGTAGAAGTTCAGCTGTCCAGCGATCTGCGACGGCGACGTGCTCACGGCTTCTTTTTTTATGAGCTAAAACATGTCTTTCGTCCTATGATATCTCCCGTTATTTGTCTCATTGTCCTATCTTGTTTTCTCATTTTTTTTCAATAATCTTCGCCCGGATTAGATGGGACACACACTACCTATATAGTGTCCATTTACATCAACCTGGCCGCCATCTTAGGTCTCTAGCACGGCAAGAACACGCGTTAAGAAAAGGGACAGGCAACAGATGCCACTGACCGTCGGAATCAGTATAAGTGAACCTTTAAAAGATTACTGCGCAAAACGGCACACCAGTGTAAGAAGCGCGCAGTGATTTTCGGCGACGAGCACGTCCCGAACTACTCGCTCGAAATGGTAAAAGCCGCGACGGCGCACAAAAAACAAAGGTAAGCAACAAATTGATAACAGTGGTAAAGCTGTGAAAACCGGTTACTGTCAAAAATCAAACCATGTTAATGGCTGATAAAGTTTTAGAATAAGGGCCCCTAAAGTTTGGGGCCCCAAAGAGCTTTGCGGGTGTTAGCGTTGGGGCATGCAGGACTGAAGAGTTTTGGAATAGGCGTTTTGCGTTTGTGGATAGCGTATTGCCACGGGGATATGAGTAGCAAAAGGGATAGGAAAATTATATTTACACGATATATACAAAGAGAGACGGCTGCAGGCAAGATGGCAGAACAACAACACGAGCGCTGCTCCGATCGTCGTCTTCACCGTCTTTTTGGCGCATTCTTCCATGCTCGGCATAGCGCGTAACATAGAACCCCCGCCGTCGAGAGCGCCGTCTCGGCGCTTAAGGAGCAGTAGGACCTTGTCCGGCAACATAAGGCTTAAGGCGGGAGACGTGCACGATATCAGGGGCGGACGCGGTAGATGAGCGACTGTCCAATGGAGCGATCTCGTACGTGACGTCGGTGACCTGGCGTAGGACCTTGTAAGGCCCGGAGTATCGGGAAAGAAGCTTTGAAGACAAGCCAACGTGGCGGCAAGGCGTCCAAAGGAGGACCAAAGAGCCCGGAGAATAATTAACGACTCTGTGATGGCCATCGTAGCGGGCCTTCTGGGACAGCTGGGAGGCAGAAAGACGATCCCTGGCAATCTGGCGAGCCGTTGCAGCCCGAGAAGCTGCATCGCGGGCGTAGTCGGTAACAGGGCGCACAGGTGATGGTAAAAGTGTCTCGAAGGGCAATGTGGGATGGCGGCCAAACAAGAGGTAAAATGGGGAAAAGCCAGCGGTGTCATGGCGTGACGAGTTGTAGGCGAATGTCACATAAGGCAAGGTGCTGTCCCAATCACGATGGTCTGAGGAAACGTACATGGAGAGCATTGTGGTCAGCGTGCGGTTGAGGCGCTCAGTAAGCCCATTGGTTTGCGGGTGGTAGGCAGTGGTTAGCTTGTGACGGATGGAACACGAACGAAGAATGTCGTCGACGACTTTGGACAGAAAGGAGCGACCACGGTCGGTCAGCAGCTGTCGAGGAGCGCCGTGGTGAAGAATAACGTCGTAAAGTAGGAATTCCGCAACGTCAGTGGCACAGCTTGTCGGTAGTGCCCGCGTGATAGCGTATCGTGTCGCGTAGTCCGTAGCGACGGCAATCCACTTGTTCCCAGTCAGAGATGTTGGGAATGGCCCGATGAGATCAAGGCCGACGCGGTAGAACGGGACACCGGGAATGTCGATGGGCTGAAGAGGACCGGCTGGCGACAAGGATGGATGCTTATGACGCTGACAAGACTCGCAAGAAGCTACGTATTGGCGCACAGAGCGGTGGAGGCCTGGCCAGAAGAACCGACGCCGAACGCGATCGTACGTGCGAGTTGCTCCGAGATGTCCAGCTGTTGGGGCATCATGAAGCTGTTCGAGGACAGTGGAACGGAGTGTTTCGGGTACAACTAGTAGAAGCTCTGGGCCATCGGAGCTGGTGTTGCGTCTGTATAAGATGCCGTCACGAAGCACGAATAATTGTAGGGACGGGGCACAGTCATGAGAGTGTAGACGGTGGATAATTGACCGCAAATTGGCATCGCTGAGCTGTTCGCTGCGTATGTCGGATAAAGCGGATATCGCGAAGACACAGGCGTCCGAATCGTGCGCTGACAAGTCGGGAGGGTCCACTGGATGACGGGATAAGCAGTCCGCATCCTGGTGCAGTCTGCCAGACTTGTAGGTGACGTCAAAGCTGTATTCTTGCAGTTTCAGTGCCCAGCAACCAAGTCGTCCAGTCGGATCCTTGAGGGAAGACAACCAGCAAAGCGCATGGTGGTCGGTGATGACCGAAAAGGTGCGGCCAAACAAGTATGGTCGAAACTTGCCGACAGCCCAAACTAGTGCGAGGCACTCGCGTTCAGTGATGGAAAATTTGCACTCTGAAGAGGAAAGCAGGCGACTGGCATAGGCGATGACGCGATCGCGACCTTGTAGCTGCTGGGCGAGAACAGCGCCGATGCCATGTCCACAGGCGTCGGTGCGAAGTTCAGTGGGGGCTGACGGGTCAAAATGGGCCAAGATGGGTGGTGACGTAAGTAACGTCGTGAGCGTGTGAAACGCAGTGGCCTGTTCAGGACCCCAAGAAAATGGAGTTTCCTTCTTCAAGAGTTCCGTGAGTGGGCGGGCAACGTCGGCGAAGTTCTTGACAAAACGTCGAAAATAGGAGCACAAGCCTACAAAGCTCCGGACGTTTCCATAGGGAGCCTGATACCAATACCACCGGCTGTTACAATGGCGGGCCACGTGTCCAATACGACGGCAGTTAAAGCAAATTGGACGGTCATCAGCAGTCCTCCATTCGGCTGGGTTGCGAGTACGGAAAGGCGGCCTTTGACCTTGGGCGTGCGAAAGTGAGGGACGGCGGTCGATCGGCTGCGAAGGAGCTGCGGCGCACACAGAGTCCAGGCCAGCATTGGAGAGCTCCCGATGAACGATAGCTTGGACTAGTGGCACCATCTGGGAACTATGATCACAAGTACGGCCGCACGTAGAAGCAGGAGACGCAGCATCAAGTTCACGTCGGATGATCTTCTTCACGTGTTCCACGGTGAGCGGCGCCGACGGCTCAGGTACGTCTTCGCAGGACCACGTTGCTGCCGTGTTCGGAAGTCGAGCGAAGTTATTGGCAATGCGTCGACTTTTGGCGGCCTCAAAGCGCTTGCACTCTTGAATGATGGCATCGATGGTGTCGCAGTCCTTGCAGATTAGCAGGTTGAAGGCATCATCTGCTATGCCTTTTAACACGTGGCCTACCTTCTCAGACTCCGTCATGCTGTCGTCGGCTTTGCGGCAAAGGGCAAGCACGTCCTGTATATAAGTCAGGTATGACTCTGTCGCTGTCTGCGCACGAGATGCCAGCTCCTTCTTTGCTGCTGCCTTTCTCCCTGTGGACTTGCCGAACAGGGAACGCATCTTTTCCTTGCATGCATCCCAGCTTCGCGGTTCCCTCGAGATAAAATAGTATGTTGGCCAACATGATCGTCTCATCCCAGCGATTATTCTTACTTGCACGCTCGTACAGGGATAGCCAGTCCTCGATGTCGACATTGTCAGTCCCGCAGAATGTGCCTGGGTTCTTTAGCTGAGCCAGGACGACCGTTGTCGTTTGTGCCGCCTCGGTGGGCGCAGACACCTCTTCCGCCATCGTGGATAAAGCCAAGCGTCGGCCGCTGCGGAGCTCCGTTGTACCGTGTGGGTACCCCGCACCTCCACCAAAATGCCACGGGGATATGAGTAGCAAAAGGGATAGGAAAATTATATTTACACGATATATACAAAGAGAGACGGCTGCAGGCAAGATGGCAGAACAACAACACGAGCGCTGCTCCGATCGTCGTCTTCACCGTCTTTTTGGCGCATTCTTCCATGCTCGGCATAGCGCGTAACAGTATTGAGCTTGTAGCGTCACTACAGCGTCAAAAAAGCTGTTATAAATATAAAATAAATATATGATTTTATGATAAGAAGATAATTTAGACTTTCGTGTTTTCGCGTTTAATTACAATTTAGAACTTATTATATTCATCATCATCGTCACCATCATCATCAGCCTATATTTTATGTCCACTGCAGGACGAAGGCCTCTCCCTGCGATCTCCAATTACCCCTGTCTTGCGCTAGCGTATTCCAACTTGCGCCTGCAAATTGCATAACTTCATCATCCCATCTGGTTTTCAGCCGACCTCGACTGCGCTTCCCTTCTCTTGGTATCCATTCTGTAACCCTAATGGTCCACCGGTTATTCATCCTACGCATTATATGGCCTGTCCAGCTCCATTTCTTCCGCTTAATTTCAACTAGAATATCGGCTATCCCCGTTTGTTCTCTGATCCACACCGCTCTCTTCCTGTCTCTTAACGTTACTCCTAAGATTTTTCGTTCTATCGCTCTTTGTGCGGTCCTTAACTTGTTCTCGAGCTTCTTTGTTAATCTCCAAATTTCTGCCCCATATGTTAGCACCGGTAGAATGCAATGATTGTACGTTTTTCTTTTCAACGACAGTGGTAAGCTCCCAGTCAGGATTTGGTAATGCCTGCCGTATGCACTCCAACCCAATTTTATTCTTCTGTAAATTTCTTTCTCGTGATAAGGGTCCCCTGTGAGTAATTGACCTAGATAAACGTAGTCCTTTACAGACTCTAGAGGCTGACTGGCGATCCTGAATTCTTGTTCTCTTGCCAGGCTATTGAACATTATCTTTGTCTTCTGCAAATTAATCTTCAACCCAATTCTTACTTTCTCGATTAAGGTCCTCAATCATTTGTTGTAATCCGTGTCCATTGTTGCTGAATAGGCCAATGCCATCTGCAAACCGAAGGTTGCTGAGATATTCGCCGTTGATCCTCACTCCTAAGCCTTCCCAGTCTAAGAGCTTGAATACTTCTTCTAAGCATGCAGTGAATAGCATTGGAGAGATTGTGTCTCCTTGCCTGATCCCTTTCTTGATAGGTAACTTTCTACTTTTCTTGTGGAGAACCAAGGTAGCTGTGGAATCCTTGTAGATGTTTGCTAAGATATTCACATATGCCTCCTCCACTCCTTGATTACGCAATGCCTCTATGACTGCTGGTATCTCTACTGAATCAAATGCCTTTTCATAATGTATGAAAGCCATGTAGAGAGGTTGATTGTACTCCTCAGATTTCTCGATTACCTGATTTATGACATGGATATGATTCATCGTAGAATATTTATTTATTTATTTATTTACTTATTTATTCAAAATACCCCCAAAGGCCCTCATTATGAGGGTATTACATGGGGGGGGGGGGGAGGGGTCACAGGCACTGGTCATATATTATACATCATATTAAAGAACAAGACAATATAACAAAAATAATAATAGAGTGATACAAAGGTAATATATAAAATGAGTCACAATTATTTCAGAGAAAACATGAGTACATATTAGGAGAACATAAGGCAACTGCAATGAAAAGCAAAACAGCAACAAACATCGAAAACACTGTAAAAGTCCCACGATAATAATAATAAGATTAGTTGACAAGTCGTGAGCGAATTAAATCTTGAAACTTAGTCAAGTCAGGTTCCGTGGCAATGTCTGATGGTAAAGCGTTCCACTCAGTTATTGTGCGCGGTAAGAATGAATATGCATAATGGAATGACTGGCAGTTAATGCGTTTGACTTTGTATTGATGGTCATGACGTGGAAAGATAACTTGTGGTGACTGAAAGAAATCATCATGAAGTGATGGATGATGATAAAGCTTATGGAAAAGTGATAGGCGAGAAATTTTACGGCGAAGTGCTAAGGTGTCCAACTCAGCTTTATTCTTTAACGAGGTGACGCTGGTGTAACGTGAATAGTCTGAAAAGATGAATCGCGCAACACGGTTTTGCAAGGCTTCGATGTTACCGATGATATAAGTTTGTTCGGGATGCCAAATGGCAGACGCGTATTCTAGTTTAGGACGGATTAATGTTGTGTACGCTAGTTTTTTGACATGCATTGGGGCTTCTTTTATGTTTAATAAGTCCGAGAGTACGGTTAGAAGAGGCAAGGGTAAGATTAATATGATTATTCTATGATAAGTTTGACTGAAGATTGATGCCAAGGTACTTGTAAGTTGTGGCGAGTTCCACAGCGTTGTTATCAAGAGAGTAGGTGGTTGGAATTCGTGGCCTATTGGTGAAAGACAAGAGTTTAGTTTTGTAAACATTTAATGGCATTAACCAATTAGAACACAATGCACTTATTGCCTCCAGGTCAGTTTGTAGTAAGTGATTATCAGTGTTACTTGTTACACATCGATAAAGTACACAATCATCGGCAAATAGTCTGATTTTGGATAACACGCAACTGGGTAAATCATTAATATAGATTAGAAAGAGTAAAGGTCCAAGTACGCTGCCTTGTGGAACTCCAGAAGTAACATCAGCATGAGATGAGTTATAATTGTTAACTGATGTAAACTGAGTTCTAGATGAGAGAAAATCGGTGATCCATGCAATTATAGTAGGGTGAATGTTAAGCTGTGAAAGTTTAAGTAACAACCTATGGTGTGGAACACGATCAAATGCATTGGAAAAAATCTAAAAATATTGCGTCAACTTGAAACCCAGCGTCTATCAGTGCATGTATGTCGTTAATAAATCCGGCTAGTTGAGTTTCGCATGAGTAGCCCTTGCGAAAACCGTGCTGATACTTGAAAATAATGTTATGGTCTTCAAGGAAGTTGATGACTTGAGTGTGTAATATATGTTCGAGTAAATTTACAAATAGTACTGGTTAAGGAGATGGGACGATAATTGAGCGGACAAGCACGATCACCTGATTTGAAAATGGGTATTATTTTAGCTATGCGCCAGTCATTAGGAATACAGCCTGTTGATAGTGACTGGGAAAATAGAGCGGTTAACATAGGACAAATACTATGCGATGTATTCTTTAAAAATTTATTTTTGAAGCCTAGATGGTCGGCGCTAGATGACGTTTTAAAATTGCTTAGTAGAGCTAAAACACCAGACTCACTGATGACTATCTCGTGCATTGTGATTCCTACTAACGCCTTTAAAGTTGGCCATGAGTTAACGTTTTCATGAGTGAAAATTGTTACAAATGTATCATTAAGAAGTTGAGCACAGTCTGAATCGGGGATAGGAACTCCATGAGAATCAGTAAGACTGATGTCAGTGCGAGTTACAGGATTTACAACACGCCAAAACCGACGAGTATTATTTTTTAGCATGGATGGTAAATCACGAGAAAAAAAGTTACGGCGAGTAGATTTTAGCAATGCCTTATAAGCCTTTTCGCACGCTTTGTGTTTATCATGGGCACTCGCGAGACCAGTCAGTTTTGCCTGCCTGTACAGTCTCTTCTTTTTGTTAATATCCCTTCCTGAAGCCAGCCTGTTCTCTTGGTTGGCTGAAGTTAGGTGTTGCCCTGATTCTATTGGAAATTATCTTGGAGAATATTTTATACAATACTGAAAGCAAGCTAATGGGTCTATAATTCTTCAGTTCTTTAACGTCTCCCTTCTTATGGATTAGTGTAATGTTGGTGTTCTTCCAGCTCTCTGGTACACATGAAGTTGTGAGGCAATGCGTATAACCCAGACATTCACAATGGTTTATATAGGAAGTTATTTTTTTGTTACCTAGAACACAGGTGTGCATAATTGTCCAGCATGCATGATCAGCCCGTTCGCTGGTACTTTCACTCGGTGAACATGTAACCTTTGTTGATTTATATATAACAAATATATCCGCCGAGACAGCAACCGACCCAACCGCATCCAGCAGCCAGGAAGCCACGCCAAACCTGAACGTGGGAAACAAAGCTTCGCTTTAACGTTGTGTATAGTTAAACTGAAAATTTGCGATGGATAGCTAGCTTGAGTATCTAAAAGCATGATTTTGGCTACCGCAGCAACATAGCAATTGCTTTTAGATTTCGTATAAGCCAGTGAAGAGCGCATGCACTACCGGAAACCGCGTGCCTAATGAACAAATTGCTGCCGTTTGTCAGTTGTTTGGAGCCTCTGTACAGTGGAAGAAACATTCGACCTTGCATGCTTGATATTTTAGAGCAAGAGAACGGAATGCTAAAGAGAGACAAAGCAAAGTGTAAGTAAAACGAAGTGCACGGAAGAAACTGAAAGACGAAATTCATCGGAGCATTGTTTTTAAATTTTGCGCAGTAGCAGATTTTTTTTTCT
Source organism: Dermacentor silvarum (assembly GCF_013339745.2). Taxonomy (NCBI): domain Eukaryota; kingdom Metazoa; phylum Arthropoda; class Arachnida; order Ixodida; family Ixodidae; genus Dermacentor; species Dermacentor silvarum. The sequence continues at coordinate 51,972,445 of NC_051159.1, read as the reverse complement.
GATTGTTCCGCCGCAAGTTGTACGGGAAAATATGGAAGCCCTGCCTCCAGCCCTGAAACATCAGTCCTAAAATATGGAGGTTTCCAAATTAACTGACAAACTCCGTCGTACGCTGCCAGCGTCAGATGTGTTTTACGCGGGAAAAAATTTATTTTCACTTCCCCGCCCTGCGTCCCGAAGTTTATTCGAGAGCTCACTGCGTGCGGTTCTTCTGGGATCTTTCTTCGAACTCGGACTCTCCGATTCCCACCGGAGCCTCTGTCCTTCAAGCGGTGGAGCGTTTGTAGCGTATGCCTTGTGTGTGCGTTTCTTGGTTATCCACGTTGGTATACCGTCTCGTAACCGTTGGTATAGAAGCAGCCAGCACTCGCCTTTCCTCTGGGGGTGCGGACAAAACTAATTGACTTTCCCACCTAAAGAAAAATGGAGCCCTAACTCACTGAGCCCGATGGCCTCGCTCCCCTCAATCGATCATCGCAGCCAACTATGGACAGCTTTCACCCACTCACGGAATGGGCATGGCCCGTTCATCACACCTAATATCTCAAGGCATTGTTGCTTCCGAAGTTCAGAAGCGTCAGTGTTGTCATGAACAGCTGTGGTTATTTGTTTATGTTTTCATCATGCTGCTTCTTACGTCCTCTTTTCGTTGACTGCTTAGCTGCTCAGGGCCCACGATGAGCCACCCGCGAACAAATATAAAATGAATGAATGCCTGAATAAATTATTTGTCAGGACGACTAGTTCATCGAAGCCTCGAATGAAAATTAATGTTGTGCCACGTTGCCTGTTTTGCCTCTTGTTTTGTTTTTAGGCACAGTGTAAGAATAGACATGCCAATTCAATTAAGTTGAATGCCGTGATAATAAATTATTTAGGATGTTCAGGAACGCGTGCGGCCGCAGAAAAGTTAACATGCGCTGCTAGTTAAGTTCAGTGTGGTTCAAATCACTAAAGTATACACCTTAATTGTAATAAATGCGTCACAACTGCAATATTTCTTCGACTCTGTCACGGGAGAGTGTCTAATATGGCAAGGAAGGCATCCATGAGGAAAAAAAGACCGACGTAAAAGCTTTGTCTCTCACCGAAGCGGTGGTTGACCTCGTAATACTAATTAGATGCTGTTCTCATTGCGCGTGGACCTTACTTTAAATTTCTGCCTTATCGTTAGCTAAACTTGAGCAGGAAAAACTCACTATTGCAATCGAAGACGACACGCATATATTGGTGTCGTCAAGCATACTGTCAGCTACTGACGTGAACTTACGCGTCAAATTACGGCAACGATGTTTCGTGTTTTTCTCGGTCGCATCACTTTGGAATCCAATCTTCATGGTCATAAATGTGAAATCAGCAGTTGGGGAAAATGTGCGCCATGCAGTGATCTCCGATTCATCTGCAGCGCTACGCGAAAGAGAAACAGGACATGCGAGACATGGTGAGCGCGCTGGTGACGGCTTTTGATTGCTAACAGTTAAAGCATTGTCATTGACGCTTTTTATGTTTGAAAGTACGTTCTGTTTAAAGGTTTGCTGTAGTTGTACCTCCTCTCAAAACGGACTCTAGAGGATAAACAAGTTGCCGAGTTGACGAATGATAATCGGATAATTTATAAGATAAAAATTCTTCGGTCCTTCCACTCCGTGAAGATGCATGGTTAATCAGCGAAACTGAAACGTGTGGCCCCGGTGTTTATCACTTGGTTAATTCCGAGGGTTCATTAAAGTATTTGTGTATTATGAGGTTACACACACGGTCGGCTGCGACGGAGAGAACGACGTCACTGACGGTATGCGCGCAGTCCGCCCTTTGCCGCTTGCGATTTTTCGGAATTAAATTGCTTCAAAATTAAATCTGTCAGTTACGTAAGACAATGAATGGCTCAAACCCCCTTAAGCAATGGCTCATACCCCGTAAGCACGGCCTCCCCATTACGACGACAGAAGAGGAGAGAAATGAAATTATGCGCGAAATTATAATGAGCGGCAAAGGAGCCAGCTGTGGAAGCAGACGACAACGACGAACGCGGGAACAGTGGGACGAGCTCTTGCCGAGCACGAGCACGAGTACGAGCTAGAGAGAGAGAGAGAGAGAGAGAGAGAGAGATTATGGTTGTGAAGGGGAAGAGGCAACGAGCCAGCTGCGGAAGAAGACGACGACGCTCGAGCCAATGCTGATGATGATAGTTTTCTGTGGACAGGCAATTTCGCCGCCTAGCCATATAAAGCTTCTCTTTAAACATTCATGAGCCATTCCACTCTTTGAAGGTGGATGAGCAGCGAATCTGTTTGCCGCACGACACAGAGGTGACACAGAATTTCGAACAAAGGTACGAACATATTCATTGTCCTGATCGGTGGTCATCGTGACGATAGGTACGGCCACGCATTCGCGTGTCACCTGTGTTATTAAATCAGTCCGTCACGTAAAACAATGAATGGCTCATACCCACTCAAGCAATGGCTCATGCCCCCGTAAACGCGGCCTCCCCATTACGATGATAGAAGAGAAGTGAAATTATGCGCTGGAATAATGAGCGGCAACGGAGCCAGCTGTTGAAAAAGACGACGACGCTCGAGCAATTGCTGCTGCTGATAGTTTTTCCGCGCGGACGCCATGACCTAGCCTTAGACAGCTTCGCTGCAAAACACGCAGATCCAACGCAATTTTAGATTCTAAATGAAGCGAAGCTTGCTTGAGTTATGTAGGTAGCAGCGATAACGGATTACAGCTAATGTAGATGTCACTTCCGGCTGTGTATTGACCGTGCTGCGCATCTACGCTTGCTGAAAATTGTGTGGTGGCTGCTACACCCGTTGCACCTGCGATGCGACCTGAATTTCGGAACGCTTGGTTCAGCGTAATTTCCGAGAATGGCGAGGTTAGCCGTACTTTCAGCAGTGAGTGCTCTATCCAATGATAGTTAGGTTAGGCATCATGACATCAGGGCTTTTTCCCTAGAAACTGACGCGGAATTCTGCTTCGCTTATGAAACAATCTTCGCGTGCGTGTTGCACAGCATCAGCGAGAAATTAGTATACTCGAGGGAAACTAAAACGACATGGCTTTGGGCGAGTGGGTGATCTTCAGAAATGACCATCGTAACCCGCATTGAAATCAGTTGGTAGTTGCCCTCTATTGTGCCTTTCTTGCTCTTTGTGATGTCCATTTTTCGTACAAGATGTTTATTTCTGAAACGTAACCGCGTATACGGCGCTTCTTTCTGCTTCTTGGATCCTTAAGGAAAAACTTTATTCATCGGCACATGTTGATTGCGCTGCATGCTGATTATATGCTAACATTTATAGGTGATTTGTGTACGTTGCAAATAAAGTGTATGTTAATGCTGTATGTATTTTTTGATGTTGATGTCATTTTTTCTTCAAGGTTTGTTGATTGCAATCCGTGTGCCATGTACTATACTGGGTGACCATTTTTAAGTATTATAGAATAAAAAAAAAATGTCTGTGGCGGATAGTAGAATTCTAGCCCTTGAGCTAACTTATTCAAAGAGGCGGACATTACTCGCACGAGAAATGAAAACACACATTCGAATAATTAACAAAAACTTACAAATTGTATTTTTAATTTCTTAACTTACTGCAGATATTGCAATTTACGAATTGCATCTGGTGAGTTTGGAAGCCGTATCCACTTAGATTGAATTTTCAGTATGACACCTGTTTCGAGGTATTTATCACCAAAGGGAGTGACGATATACATGAGCCTTCGAGTTACTTTCATGCTTCAACGCATTAAAAAGTATTCTGCTAGAAAAGTAAGTGAACAACAGTGCATTTTTGCCGCTAGTTTCATCGCGCATGTCACCAAACGCGTGCCATTCTCAAAATTTGCTCCAAGTGGATATGCCTTGCAAACTCACCAGCTGCAATTCGTAAATTGCAATATGGGCCCTAACGTATTTAATTCAAAACGGTAGTTATTGATTTTTTCTTAATTAGTGGAATATGTGTTCTGATATCCCTTGCAAGTAATGTCTGCCTCTTTTAATGAACCAGCGCAAGGACTACAATTATGCTATTTGCCTCAGGCGATTTCAAAAAAATTCAGTGTAACTTAAAAGTGATCTCACCCTATATTAGACTGATAATATGGTATGTTAATTTTAGAACACATTAACATAGTTTGGTATTAGTGTGTCGTTTACGAAGAAGGAAATGTCATAATAATTTGGTTGAGACCGTGATATTTTATTTTCACAAACAGCTGAATCGGCTCGTTTTTATTTCTCATCAGAGAAATATTTTCCACTTTGCACATTCTTAATACGAATGACGACACAACCGCGGGAGAGTTTGTGCGGACGGTTAGAGGCGCCACGCCGCGCGTGCCGCACAGCCTCGTGAGGCCACTGCCTAAGATGTGCGTCCGTATGCGTATGACTGCTATGTGACTGCTCGATGTCGTGGGTTCGATGCCCACCGCCGCCGGGCTCCCACTGGTTCGTCCAAAATGGACAGGAGCGTACTCCGGCCTGGCACTCGGCTTTTTTTTTTTTTTTTTTTGAGTGACACGCTTGGGAAAGAAGCCTGCGCCCTTAAGATCCCGTCGAAACCGCCATGAGCACGGAATTTTAAGGGCGCAGGCTCTTTCCCAAGTGTATCATCCCTGAAGAATGCCGAGCGCCAGGCCCGGGTACGCTGGTGTCCATTTTGGACGGTGGTGGGAATCAAACGGTTATAACATTAAACTTCGGTAATTCATATTCATCTAAATGTAACAATTCAGGTATATCCTGTGCCAGGGAGCGCATCTTTACCTCCCCTTGAAAAAGCTTGCGCATGCGCACAAGTGGAATAGCACAGTGGGGCATGCCGCAGCAGTATAGGGGTGGAAATAGTGGACTGCGCCAAATCGGCACCCGAACCAGTTCGTGAAACGTGAAAATTTTTTATTTCTTCGAATCGGCAATGAACCAGAACAGAAGTGGAGCTTGAAGCTGAACCAAAACGATATTATGTTGGCTCGACATCCTGATTGGCGATATTCATTTATGAATTGGAAGAAGACGTCTAGTGGCCGCGGTGGAATTCAAGGTCTTACAGACTAGCATATCTGAGAGATCCCAAAACGGCTCAATGAAGCAAACTTCTGAATGCACGTATCAAGACCTACTCTTAAAGGTAGGACCATACATTGGCCATACGATGGCCCTCATGTCATGTAAAATTATGCTCGCTTCCCCATTTAGTTTTCGGGGGACACGGAGAAAACATCCAACGCACCCCGTGTAAGGGCTGCAAAGGGCCTATTGAATCCACAAAACTGGAAAGTTTGGCGGAACATCAACCCAAAGAGATTGCGCTCTTCTTAAATTTCCAAAGTAGAATAAATTTGATTGAAAATATACTTGTCAAAGAGCACTGGTAGTGGCAGAGTGTGCGCACAAGGCGTGGAGCCTGAAAACGTCAATCCCTGCGCTCAAGCTTTCCCGCGGTGGCTTGTATTATCATCCGAATTAAGACGGTGCAGAAGATAAATATTTGATGAGACGTATACGCGCGCGAATTTAGCTATTTGTAAACGTATGGTCTCACGGTCACAACCGATTCATCACGGTATTTTTTTTCCCCTCAAATGGCACACTGGGATAAGAAACTGAATAAAACCAAAAATACCCTAATATAAGTCCAATATACAGCACTTGGCACAGTCTTGACAAGCGAAAAACGCTGAAGGGAATGCGACATGAGTTACTCTCGGACATACACAAAATACATTATTTAAAATGCATCTTACTTGCAATGTCCAGAAAACAAGTAATTAAATTACCATATAATCATCATGAAGCGCGATTGTCATGAGTACAGTTTGCTAAAAGAATATCATTTTTCTGAAATGATCTGAAAAGCAGGCGGGAACGCCATGCCAAATAGTTGCTGTTCACACGAATATACAAATTTTTATTTTACGCTGTGCGGCAGGCATGGCATGATTCGATCGTAAAAAAGTAGGAAGACCAGCTTATCTTTGCATTAAAAAAAGCTTCGAATAACTAGAAGCATAGCCTAAGAATGATTGACGAGAGCGCTGCTTAGCGTCCGGCTCACCTCAGCGTTCCCGAAGGTGGTGCTGGACACAGCATTTCGAAAATCCGGTTATCTCGAAAATGTAAGAGGTGTACCAGTCATGATACAAAGGCCCACAAGCGTAGATGCGCAGCAGGGCCAATGCAGGGCTGTGACATCAACATTAGCTGCCATTTAGCGAGTGGCTGACTGGGCTGGTTAGTAATATATAATGAGCCTGAGAGAGAGAGAAGAAAGGGGAAAGGCAGGGAGGTTAACCAGATGGAAAGATCCGGTTTGCTACCCTACGCTGGGGAGAGAGGGGAGGGGGAGGTAAAGTGGCAGGAAAGTAGAGATAGGGAAAGAAAGCAGCACAGATACACAATCACAATCGCTCACAGGTGGCACAGCACAATAGCACTTGCAGCACTATAAACATCTGTTCAGGCTACAGCCGCTTGTCCAAGTCTGTTGCCCTTAAAAACTGCAGCAGTGCCCTCGTCGCCCTCCGCTGCGATGGCTTGCGATGTCGGCATTCTAAAATAAGTTCCTCTGTTAGAGGTCTTTGGTCAAAACGCGCTATCGCGCGTACGAGCGATTGTCTCTGTAAATTGTAGCGAGGACAGTCACAGAGAAGGTGCTGAAGAGTCTCCTCGCTACCACAGTCATCACACGAGGCGTCGTCGGCCCATATAATGAGCCTGAGGCTCAATAACTGTCAATCACGCTATGCGCCAGCACCGGACCCTCAGTAATACGTGCACTAAAGCAGCCGCACCGGACCTCAGTCCCGGCTGCATGCACGTTATAGATAAACGAGAAAAATGAAAGGTGCAACGAACGCTGAGCAGGAACGGTAACCAAGCGGACCAAACTCCGACCTCGGTCAACTCTTCGTCGACCTCCCACGCTTGTCACAACACCACCGTCGCGAAAACATCTGGCCATGATATGGACCACCGTCACAAGAGAGGGATAGCTTACATTACACACACTACTCGCATGACCCCCGATTTTTCGCGCACCCCCGCGATACTTGCCCCTTCCCTTCCTTCCACCTTCACTTCTAAGCCTTCTCTGTCGCGCCTAGGAGGCGAGACGCAGTTTTATGAGGTGAGGCTCAGGGGAAATGGCGAGTGGGGGCTGGAACCATGTGTCGTGGTGGGCCGCCGGGAAATCTAGAGAGCGGCTTACCGATATGATGTGGCGCGAAGGAACAATTACAAAGAAGAGACACAGATACACGTCGCAACATCTGTGTCTGTATCTGTGTCTTTTTTCTAATTGTGCCGTCGGGCTACGTTATGTCGGTAAGCAAACACAAACTAGCTCAACAACAAGTTCTTCTAGACAGCGCCATTTACATGCGCCGCGGTGCGACTACGGCTCCGGGCTGACGCTACAGGGGCGTACGTAAAGCTGGCATGTGTGTGCGCGCCTGTTTGTGTGCGAAGGGAAGATAGGGGGCGCGGTTGCAGAGACCTTGAGAATGCAGCGTAGAAAGCATGGTGCGCTGAACATCGATAAACTTTTCGCGTTACCGCCGTCGTCCCAGCTTTAGCGGTGGCTTTATTTTTATACGGTGTGATAATTTTTAAGTTTTCCGCAATTTTAAAAATATTGCCTGTTGCAGATAACATGATTCTAGTCGTTGAGCTGGATAATTCAGAGAGGCGGAATTACTTACCAGATAAATTGAAACACATATCCAGCTAATTACAAAAATGCACTAATTAATTTCTTAATTTAATACTTCACGGCACATATTTCAATTTTTGAACTGTAGCCGATGAGTTTATTTATTTATTTTTCATTTTTTATTTAATTCAGTTTTCGCAGCAGACAGCATATAAAGCCTGATGCAGGGACAGAAGCTAAAGGCAGTTTATGCCTGACGAGGCCTGAGCCCAAACAGTTCAGAGTGATGCACTTACAAAACATGGGGAAAAAATGTGTTGAACCTAACATTGACAATAAAATTGCGTTGACCAAGAAAAGTTACATAACGCGACATTTTGCACCATCCTATAACAACGAGAATGTCTCGCTTGTTCAGTAGTAAACACGGCAGATCATACATTGCATGACACTATCCAAATTCACATACAATTAAATAAAAAAAAACAAGATGCATTTCACTTGTGCATCGTGAAAACCTCTCACATAATAGATAACATTGGTTCAATATACACAATAAAAGGGACACAAGACAAGATTTACAGATCACTTCCCGTGTTACAAACAAAGTGCTTAGTTCTGATTGTACTTTATACCAGAGGACAACAATGCTTCTATAACATGGCGTTTAAATACACGTGATGTACATTCGAAGTTTAGCATTCCTTGAAATTTGTTTAAGATGGCAGGTATTTGATAGGTCATTGTTTGCTTTCCATAGTTTGTTCTAATTTTTGGGTTGGATGTTTTTGGCGCCTTAAAAGATATTGAGCGTTTTCAGAACCATAACTTTCGTAAAGCTTCTTCTGGTGTATTTCTTGCAAAACTTTTAAATAATATAACTGGCCCGCCCTTAGGATGCTATGTTTCTTGAACAGAGGAGCTGTTCTTAAATACTGCACATTTCCATGAAAAGACTCAAAGCAGCGCAACACTTTTTTGGAAAGTAATGAGTTTATTGTAATTGTGTTGCGTAGTGGTCCCCCACACCAATAAACCATGAGTTAACTTGGAGTAAAAGGGGGAAAAATAAATATTCTGTTATAGCCAGAGAAGTATGAGCTGAGATATCTTGTATAGACATCCAACTGTACGGGCTAGTTCCATACTTAAGCTCTTAATGTGAACAGACCAGCTCAGGTCTTCCTTAAACTGAACCCCGAGAAATTTTTCCTCTTAACTTGGTTTATTAAAGTGTCCTCAAATTTTACACTAAGTTTGTTATGTAAAGGTTTATTTACCGGACGAAATATGACATATGTTGTTTTTGAGGCATTTAACCGTAATCTATTTCTTCTTAACCAGTTTGATAGGTGCGTAAGGTAGTTGTTTACAGAACGTTGTAGTGTCAGTAGATTATGTGAAGAGAAGAAGATATTAGTATCATCCGCATACATTATAACTTGAGCGGAACTATCTATCTCTACAATATCATTTATTTAAATAATTAATAATAATGGACCTAATATAGATGCCTGCGGCACTCCCTGTTTTATCTTCGCAGGCATCGACACAGCGTGATTAGTTTTGACAAACTGATATCGATCATGAAAATAACTATTAAGAAGGCCTAATGCAATACCCCACACTCCGTATCTTGATAATTTGTGGAGTAATAAATCGAACATTATAGAATCAAATGCCTTCTGAATGTCTAAAAACAAACCCAGTGTGTATTTTCTACTTTCCATGTTTTCAATTATTTTGTCTTTTATTGCGATAGCAATTATATGGACACTTCAACCGGATTTCTGCCGTCGGCGTCGCCGTCGCCGTCGCCGTGAGGTTCCGTATAGATAAAATCTTCGCCGCGCGCCGTATGCCCGAGCGGAAGCTTGCGGGGACGCGCGCTATCACGGAGAGCGAACGCACTCAATCTCCCACGCGCAAGCAAGGAAGCGGGAAGCCAGCGCCGGAGGGAGCGGGGGGGGGGGGGGGGGGGGGGCACTTCTACTCTGCCAACAACCGCGCTCGTCGCTCGCCCCCACCGTCTCTTATCTCCACACGGCTCTGACCTTTATGCACTGTGCATTCGCCGCTAATTTTCTGTTGAAGCGATAGACCGCACGTACCTTCGCCCGCTGTAGCGTATGCGCTTGCTGCCAGCGTTTTGACAGTCGTTGTCTGCAGTCATTCAGTGTGATCTATTCATGTTTGTTTGTGCGCGCTCACACCACGCTTGTTCACTCAGTTAGTAATAGTCGGGCCACATTTTCCAACGCACGCTACACATGTAATGCTTCCCGGATCGGCAGTGCAGCGCTACAGGTGTGTCCCTTCGCACGCGCTGCCCACGGGAAGCGCTTCTAATCAACACCACCGTTTCAGACGCGCCTTCTCGTGGTCATCGAGTCTCTCTTCATGTCGGTCTACTTACGCCGCAGCACACCTGCTTACTTAATCAGCTCATGTTTACTACAATTCATATTGCTACCAAAGCCGCTCACCTTACTTCGTATGACATTGCTGTGTTGCTATAGCATTCATTGCTTCACCCTTAGGGCGAAACTGTGACATTTTTTTATGTGCACAAGAGCCTGTTTAGTCGACCGGTGCTTCCGAAAGCCATACTGGTACTGAGTTATTACTTGATGTCTTTCAAAAAATGAGACTAATCTGTCATAAATAATGCTTTCAAATATTTTAGATATTGCAGGAAGTACTGAAATAGGTCTGTAGTTAGATAAGGCGTTTACGTCACCACCTTTGTATACTGCAGTAACTTTAGCGATTTTCAATTGTTTAGGAAATACACTAGTAGTCAAAGTGAGGTCAAAGTACATAGCTAAGAACTTCGCATATCAATGGCGATATTAACTTTATTTCATTTGAACCAAGTTCGTCAACACCAGGAGTTACATTACTTTTAAGCTTGCTAATTATATTTGAGATTTCATTTGGGTCAGTAGGTCGTAGGAAAAGAGATTGACTCAGTGTTGCATCCATTGGCATTGTGCCATCGCACACGTTTACATTGGTGTTATAGGAACCTGCATCAACAAAATACATGTTTATTGCATTAGCTAGCCCTTCACCACTGAGAGTTTCACCATTAACTACGAGTTGCGTAATTTTATCGCTGGCTTTCTTTCTTGAAGTTATCGAGTTTACAGCCTCCCATATTCGACGTGGATTGTTATATGCGCCCTCAAAAAGATTCTGGTAGTAGTGCCGTTTCGCTTAAGTTGGTAGTTAAAGCATTACGGTACTTTTTTAATTCTGACAATGTAGCTGGGTCTCGTGAATGAATAAAGTTATGGTATAGCCGGTTTTTTATTTTGATAAGTTGATAAAGCTGAGCATTAATCCATGGCTTCCTTAGTTTCTTTCTAGTACGAGAGGACAACTTTAATACTGGAAATGCAGCATTAAAGGAATCGCGTAGTAAAGAATAGAATTTTTCATAAGCTACGTTTGTATTATCTTCATTATGTATTTGACTCCAGTCAATCAGCTCAACTAGGCGAAAAAATTCTTTTTGGGTTTCAGGGTTTATGGCTCGCCGCCCTTCTCCTTCATGTTTTTGCTTGACTTGGCGCTTTGAAATTGAAAGAAGCAGAAACACAGGCAAATGATCGCTTAGATCATACGAAAATATTCCACAATTAGGTTCCTGTGCATTAGCGTTTGTTATGCAAACATCCAAAATTGTCGCAGTTTGCTGTGTAAGTCTAGTTGGCTGCCGTATATAGTTTGCGAAGCCATATGTTGATAAGACTGTCTCAAAGTTTTCTACGTAAGGATCATTGGAAGCCAAGTCAATATTGTTACGTGGAATATTTAATTAACCGTGAACGGCTAGCGCTTGCCTAGTCAAGACTGCACAGAGCGCACAGGTTCCAGCAGGTTTTCAGTCCGACAAGAGAGCCTCTGACCCAGCCCCACTACAATGTCTTTGTCTTTGCCATTGCTCGTGACATTATCCCCGGCCGATGAAGCACCGTCCCGGTGCTTGTTGTCATCAAAATGGATTATCACAGTTGTAAAGTTTGAGGCGGGAAACATGTACGACGTCAGTTCGCGGTGCGGCAGTCGATGAGGTGGATGCCATGGGAGATATCTCATAGGTGACAGGAGTCACCTGGCGCAGCACGCGATAGGGCCCGACGTACCTCAACATTAACTTTTCACAAAGGCTGACACGACGAGATGGGAGCCAGAGAAGGACGAGAGAGCCCGGTGGAAAATCAGCATCCCGGTGTTGACGATCGTAGATGGCCTTTTGTGCGGTCTGCGATGACGTGATCCGAGCGCGGGCTACTGTGCGCGCGACGAGCGCACGCGTGATGACATCTTGCGCATAGGAAGTCGTGGACGTGGAGGCCGGATCAGAAGGGAACAAGGTGTCAAAGGGTAGTAAGGGATGGCGTCCAAAGAGAAGATAGAAGGGTGAGTATCTGGCAGTTTCATGACGCGATGAGTTGTATGCAAATGTGACGAACGGGAGCGCAACGTCCCAATCATGGTGGTCATCGGAAACGTACATGGAAAGCATGTCGGTCAGTGTACGGTTTAAGCGTTCGGTGAGTCCATTAGTTTGAGGGTGATATGAGGTCGTGAAGTTGTGATGAGTAGCACATGATCGAAGTAGATCGTCAACCACACGAGACAGGAAGCAGCGACCGCGATCTGTGAGTAGGTGACGTGGAGCACCATGTTGGAGGATGACGTCGTACAGTAGGAAGTCGGCTACGTCTGTGGCGCAGCTGGTTGGCAACGCTCGAGTAATTGCAAATCGAGTGGTATAATCCGTAGCGACTGCAATCCATTTGTTGCCTTTCGTGGAAATTGGAAAGGGACCCAGCAAGTCCAGGCCCACTCGATAAAATTGCTCGGCTGGAACGTCAATTGGCTGAAGGGGACCAGCGGGCAGAGTCGCAGGTTTCTTCCGACGCTGACACAGGTCACAAGATGTTACGTAGTGGCGAACGGACCGATAAAGGCCCTTCCAGAAAAAGCGTCGTCGTATGCGATCATAAGTTCTGGAGATGCCTAAGTGCCCGGAAGTGGGGGCGTCATGAAACTGGATGAGGACATCCCTGCGCAGATGATGCGGGACAACGAGCAGGAGTTCTGCGCCGTCAGGGTGCATGTTGCGGCGGTAAAGAACGTTATCCTGAAGCAAGAACATGTTGAGGGAAGGGTCGAGGGTGCCGGATTGCAGACGGTCAATAAGAGAGAGCAAAGATGGATCTCGACGTTGTTCGTCGGCCACATGGGTGAAGTCTGTTATCGCCAAGACATAGGTGTCGGGGTCCGTTTCAGTGGAGTCGGATGGTTCAACGAGATGGCGGGAGAGGCAATCGGCGTCATTGTGTAACTTGCCAGATTTGTACACTACCGAGAACGTGTACTCCTGTAATCGTAATGCCCAACGGCCGAGCCTCCCTGTGGGGTCTTTGAGTGTTGAAAGCCAGCAGAGCGCATGATGATCTGTTATGACCACGAACGGCCGTCGATATAGGTACGGACGGAATTTCGCGACAGCCCAGACGAGAGCTAAGCACTCCCGCTCAGTAATTGGGTAATTATTCTCCGACTGTGACAGAAGACGACTAGCATACGCTATCACACGGTTGGCTCACTTCTGTGTTTGGGCGAGGATAGCACCATGGCCGCTTGCGTCAGTGCGACGTTCTGTTCTAGTAGCCGGGTCAAAATGAGCCAGCGCAGGTGATGTAGTGAGGGCAGAAATCAACGACGCAAAGGAAGACGCTTGGTCCGCGCCCCAAGAAAAGGCCGCATCCTTTTTGAGTAGGTCCATGAGGGGTCGAGCAATGTCCGCGAAGTTGAGAACAAAGCGGCGAAAGTAGGAGCAGAGCCCAAGAAAGCTGCGTACTTCTTGAGTGGACCGTGGAACTGGGAACTCGCGGACGGCACGGACCTTGTCAGGGTCTGGTTGGACACCAGTAGCGTCGACTAAGTGTCCAAGTAATTTGATCTGGCGGCGCCCAAAGGTACACTTAGACGAATTGAGCTGGAGGCCAGCCCGGCGAAAGATGTCGAGAATGGCCAACAGACGAGGGAGGTGGCTGTCAAAGCTGGGCGAGAAAACGATGACGTCGTCCAGATAACAAAGACAGGTCGACCATTTCAGACCGCGTAGAAGAGTGTCCATCATGCGTTCAAAAGTTGCAGGAGCATTACACAACCCAAAAGGCATAACCTTAAATTGGTAGAGGCCGTCGGGTGTGATGAATGCGGTCTTCTCGCGGTCGCGGTCATCGACGGCAATTTGCCAGTATCCCGAGCGGAGATCTAGCGACGAGAAATATTTGGCACCATGAAGGCAGTCGAGCGCATCATCAATTCGTGGGAGAGGATACACATCCTTCTTCGTTACCCGATTGAGATGGCGATAATCGACGCAGAACCGCCAGCTGTTGTCCTTCTTTTTCACAAGCACTACAGGGGATGCCCAAGGGCTAGAGGAAGGCTCTATAATATCTTTATCAAGCATTTTCTCTACCTCCTTTTGTATGACTTCGCGCTCAGAGTGAGATACTCGGTAAGGGTGCTTGTGAAAGGGGCTGGCGTCTCCAGTGTCGATGCGGTGGGCCTCTACATGTGTACGTCCTAGTGGACTGTTCGCAACATCAAATACGTCCAGGTACGAAAATAGGACACCACGGAGTGCTGCACTTTGGGAAGGTAGGAGGTCGGGGGATATCATTTTGTCCAGAAGTGCCTGGGTTGGCGCCGGTATGGCAGGTTGCGTCGCGGTCTCAGCGTCAGCAGCGAATGCAGAAACAATACGTTCTTCCAAAGGTGACAGTTCGGCTAGTGAAATTCTTTGAGGAAGAACATGGGCCGAAGTAGAAAAATTGAGGACTGGAAGCAACGTTTTGTTGTTGGCAATAAGCACTACGGTATGGGGAAGTGCGATGTTGCGCGAAAGGATCAGATCTGTGAGGGGAGCGACCACATATTCACCATCAGGGACTGGGGGAAACGGTGACATAAGGACGTAGGTAGCAGCCTGCGCGGGTAGTCGTAGAAACTCCAGGGAACGTAGGCGAGCGTTACTTGATGGGGTGTCATCAGGACACAATGGCTTAGTTTGTCCCCCGCAGAAAAAAAGAATCAAAAAGAAAGTGGGGGAAAGCCCGCACCACCGAAAGGTATAACGGGCATTAAACCAATCAGAAATGTAAAAAAAAGGAGGGGTCGTCAAGGCTGACAACCCAAAGACAAATTCCGAGAAAAAACCAATCTTAAAGAAAAAAAAATGTTTCGGAGGCAAATCCAGCGAGCGGAAGCGGAAGCAGCGAGAAACAATAAGGTTGGTAGTCCCAGTAGAACAACCGAAAAACCCAGTAATGCGCTCCGGGGGGAAAGAGGGAGAGTATGGGGTGGTCTTCGGCAGTGATCCACAACGATTCTGCATGTTTATTGCATGAGAGAAAATGAAAAGCACGGCAAAGGCTTGAGCAGCAGGCAGGTGTAGCTGGCAGGGCCGACTCGTGGGACCAGGAAGGGATCACCCCTCGAAAGCAGGAAGACCGAGTCCAGCCGGGACCTGCGCAAGGCTAAGTGCTACAAGAAACTGGGAAAGGGAAAGAGGAAGGGGGATGGGAAAGCAAGGAAAGAGATGGGCAAGGCAAGCGATATGAGGATGATGCATGCAGTTAAAGCCAGATGACACGGGGCGAACCCCACCATGGTTGGCGTAAACTGTGCAACTGGCATGAAACGAGCATGCAAGAGTAACATGAGGGATATGTAAGCGGATATGAGGCGAAAAGGGGATGAAAAAAGGGCAGGTAAAAGAGGAGTAAAAGTTAAGAAGCGTCAGGTAGAGCAGACAGACGGGGAACAGCCGGCACGAGGGAAGTAATGGTGTGAGTCAGGCGTAAGAGTAACGCCCGCGATCGCTTACTATGAAGCAACCGCGGGAAAACGTCAGGCGTGATAATGTCACGGACATTGCACTCAGTCCGCAACTGAGCGGCAATGTCCGCAGTGCGCGGGCACACAGTAAGTAGTGGAGCACGCCGTCACACTCCTCCCCACACACGCACAGACTCGAGGAACTCAGATTAAACCGATGCAGATAATGAGGGAAATGCCCATGTTCCGTCATGAGTCGTGCGAGATGGCGGTTCGGGGGGAACCAAGGAGGGACGGCGTGCACACTACGCACCCAGCGATAAAGGGACGTATCGACCCCCTCTCGAGACCAATAGGCATGCCACTGGTTTTTGGCAATAGCGAAAAAACGGTGGCGGATAGTTCGAAAGGAAGCGGCACAAGGCCGAACCATCCCTGTCGAACGAGCAGACGACGCAGCCAAGTCTGCAAGCTCATTACCCGCCACTCCCCGGTGCCCCGGGACATGAAACAGAAGAATGCGGCGACCACCGGCGTGCAAGGCATGCAGCGCACGCTTCATGTGTCGCACGCGCGCGTCCGTAGCATGGAGACCGGAGAGCGAGGCGAGGAGGGACAAGCAGTCGGTGTACAGGTACACCGGAGCCTTGCCACGCACAGACGCCGCGTAAGTGAGCGCCTCCGACATGGCATACACCTCAGCGGCATACGCACTAGAGGCCCCCAATAAGCAGAACTTCCGAACCGCAGTCAGGCGACCGGTTGGCTCAAACGCAACAAAAGCGGCGCCGGCCGCATTGTTGCAGAAGGAGCCATCCGTAAAAACGTGACACAATGGCAGTTCGAGCCGCAAAATGCCAGAAGAACAATCGATGAGGGCAGAGTGGGTGCTCAAGAAGTCAATGCCAAGAATGACATCATGTGGGCAAACGTCGAGAACGGCGAAGAGAACTGAAGTGTGGTGGCCGGCAACAGTAACGCGGGCAGTGCACATACCAAGAGCAGGTGTTCGGGTGCCGTCGGCTACTCGCACAGTAGGAGAGACGGCAGGTGTCAGCACTTTGCGTAGGCGGCGTCGGAGCGTAGAACTCATAACAGATATGTGGGCGCCAGTATCGATGAGAGCAGTAACGGGCACGCCGTCGACGAGAACACCGAGCAAATTGCGTCTTGAAGTAGGGGTCGATAGAGGTTTTGCGGTCCTTGTCGTCAATGCAGCCTCACCTCCCGGAGCTGCACTGGCTAGTTTCCCGGGTGGTGTCCAGAGGAAGCCGGAGAAGGAGAGCGACGGCGTTGAGGGGAGCGCGACTGGCGACTCTGAGGTGACGGCGATCGGCTGGACCAGTGTCCTTGTGCGGCAATATCGGCGTAGGTCGATTCTGAGCGCCAAGAAAGACGGTGAGGATCACGGGCCGGGAGTTGGTCGTCAAGAAAAGATGTGCTGTAGTACGGGCCACGATCTTGGCGGCGGTCACCGGGGAAACTTGGTCGGTAATTCCGACGATTGCGGCAGTGGCGTGAAATGTGGCCGACGCGAGAGCAAGAAAAACAGATTGGTCGATCGTCAGGCGTCCTCCACTCAGAAGGGTTGCGGTAGCGGGGTGTGAACCGGGGAGCGGAAGCGGCAGCAGCAACAATTGGGGTGGTGTGGTGTTCAGTGGGAGGACCGGAAGCGCACATGGGCGGAGGGGCGGAACTGGGGGCTTGTGGAAATACGACGCCCATATTGGCAACCTCCTGACGTACGACGGCCTGAATGAGAGATATTGTCGCCAAATGGTCGTGAGCAGGTGCCTGATAAGCGGCTGGAGCCATGGCTTCGAGCTCCTGGCGAACAATCCTGGCCAAGTTGTTAGCCGGCGAGAACGGAGGGGGCGTCACGGGATCATTGCACGAGGATGTCGCAGCGGTATTCGGGAGTCTGTTAAAGCGCTGAGTAATCCGCCTGCTTTTGGCTTGTTCAAACCGCCGGCATTCAGTGATAATGGAGTCAACCGTGGTGCAGTTCTTACACATGAGGATGGTGAAGGCATCGTCAGCTATGCCTTTCAACACGTGGCCAACCTTGTCCGTCTCTGGCATGTCTTTGTCAATGGTACGGCACAAGGCTTGTACGTCTTGAATGTATGCGACGTACGACTCCGTGGACGTCTGAGCTCTGGCCGCCAGCTCGTGCCGGGCTGTCATTTGGCGCGCGGCCGATCGGCCAAACAGTGCACGCATCTTCTCCTTGCATAGGTCCCAACTTGTAAGTTCTTCTTCGTGCGTGTTAAACCACACCCGAGCCGTGCCCCGTAGGTAGAAAATGACGTTGGCAAGCATTAGGGTCTCATCCCACCTGTGGTGCTTGCTGACGCGCTCGTACAATAGGAGCCAATCGTCGACGTCTTTGTTGTCCGTGCCGCAAAACGTGCCGGGGTCGAGGGGCTGCGAAAGGACCACGGTTGCCGGCGCCGCGGGCGCGGGCTGCGATGACTGCGTACTGTCTTCGGCCATGGAGGCGGGAGAAACGTGGCGTCCGCTCCGAAGATCCAGGGCCGGGTGGAATAGAGCCCGCAACATCCACCAAAAAGATGTTACGGGGAGTATTTAATTAACCGTGAACGGCTAGCGCTTGCCTAGTCAAGACTGCACAGAGCGCACAGGTTCCAGCAGGTTTTCAGTCCGACAAGAGAGCCTCTGACCCAGCCCCACTACAATGTCTTTGTCTTTGCCATTGCTCGTGACAATATTGATGTCTCCCAATATTACGCAGGATGTGTTAGAAAAGACAGGGGATGCCAGCACCAAGTCCATGAATTCTAAGAAGCGACCTTTGTGTCCCATCGGTGGCCGGTAAAAAGTGACCACCACTGTTTTTCCAATATGTAAGCATAACCCTTTAGGCCCTGGCGTCCTATAAAAAGGACACGAAGAGAAATTGTTCCTAATCATTACGCAGATGGTTAGAAAACTCAAAAAGGAATTTGAGCTATTCTCCATGCACCTCCGCTAACATAGGCGATATTTCCTTCATCTTTGTCTTCCTCAGAAAGACCTAGAGGAGAAATCAAAATGGCGGAAGGCCAGAAACACGACTGCAGCAGTATCCACGCCTTTTTATAATATTTTACTCAATACCTATTGTCTCGGTAGCGATCATAATTTTGTGTGTTGTTTCTGATATGTGTATAGGTGTATTTATATCGGGAAGTTTTGCCTCTTATTTGCGCCTAGCCCGCAGCACGCCATGATCTGCGTGTCCTAAATATAGGACACCAGGGCTCAATGGTTGTGAGGGGCACTGAATAACTTGAATGTACAGTGAGGACGCTGTTGCTTGTAACAGCTTCTGATTTCTTGTGTTATTATTCCCGACGTGGTAAGTCAGCCTGAACTTCTGTATTCAGTGGAAAGAGGACTCCTATAGTAATAAGCACGTGCAT
Source organism: Dermacentor silvarum (assembly GCF_013339745.2). NCBI lineage: Eukaryota > Metazoa > Arthropoda > Arachnida > Ixodida > Ixodidae > Dermacentor > Dermacentor silvarum. Next base: position 51,953,481 of record NC_051159.1, on the reverse strand, counting down.
CAAGGACCCAAATATATTCGCGGCACTATAGGAAGTGTGTGTGTTGGAGGTAGAAGACGATGACGATGATAAGCTGTATATACAGTTTGCCTTTTCAGGCTAGGGGAGCAGTAATTGCTTCACAGTAGACGAAGAATTCGCCATCTATGGCGAAAATACATTAGACAAAGTGACTATCAAGTACAAGGAGGCCATTCAAGTGCAAAGATGAAGGAAGTGTGCTTGTTGGAGGTAGAAGACGACGACGATGAAAACCAGGATACACATGTCCGGAACCGAGGGGTCGCAGCAGAGCGCGAGAACAAGAGGGCCAGCGCAGCAGGCTTTTAGAACAGACTAGCACGTGCCGTGCTTACGCATCGATCACGCGCCGCCCAACTTTATTTTCGTCGTTTTTCGCAGCTGGCACCAAGGCGCCGGCCGACAGCACCCTGCGTCCCCGCGTTGCGGCATCGGTGGGCGCTACACAGAGTTTGCTTTTGCAGGCTTGGGGAACAGTAATTGCTGCACAACAGACGTAGAATTCGCCATCTATGACGAAAAAACAGCCGACAAAGCGACTATCAAGTAGATGGAGGCCATTCAAGTGCAATGATGAGCCGTGTATAACCAGCACGAAGAATATTTTTTAGGCCTCTGGTGCAAAATAACCACTGTCAAATCACCATCATGCAAGTTTTTATATATTTAAGTGTGTGATATAGGTGAAAATAATATGCAACTTCGAAATACATCATATTGGTTTTTACAACCCTTATGCCCTGGTGTCCTATATATAGGACATGACGCCATATCTTATGCTGATGGAGTACTCCGAAAAAACTAAACATTTTTGTGTTCATTAGGCCGTAGTAAATCAATACAATACGACGAAAAAATTTTGTGTTAAGATGTCAAACTGAACGGACAAAGAATGCAAAAAAGCAGCAATGTCATCTTCTTTTGGTCGAATACTTCGACAGTTTGCGTGCATTGCAGAAAAAAACTTGTCACAAGAAAAATCACGATTAAAATCATCAACCGTGTAGTATCTTCAATTGTCGGCTGGGTACATCATCATGAGGAAAATAACAAAAAGCCATTAGTTCGCCTCAGTCTTTAACCGTTGATTTTATCCAAGTCTCCTTCATGACCAATATGAATAATGTCGGATCCTTCATCTTTACGCTCAAGCACCTTGCCTCCAGAGGTCCAGGCAAATTTCCATTTGGCTGCCTTTTTCTTTTTGATCGCATCTGAGAGCAGTGCCTTGTTTTTCGGCGTCAAATTCTCATTCACAAAAATCGGAGTATTTCCTTCCAGGTCGAGCATCGAAGTGTCAATCTTTGTGCACTTTGATAGCAGGTCATTGCTCTTACTCCGCCTTACAAAGCGAACAACTATGTTCCTGGCATCCGGTTTAGGAGTGCGCACCCAGTGACACGTGTCAATGTCAACCATGCTATCAATGCTTTCCCCTACAATCTCGCCTATTTTGTTTATCACTGAAAGCGGGTCGTTCCCATCTGGGATGCCCCTTATCTCGAGGTTGTTCAAACGCTGGTACTGCTCAAGATCATCACATATTTGTGTTAGCCGAGCGTTTTCGCCTTTGAGTTCTGTGTTCTGCCTGAGCAATTCATGCATTTCAACTCTCAAGTTCTTGATCTCAGTTGCAATATCTTTGACATCATTACAGATGTCAGTGCAATAGGATACACCTTTCTTAAGCTCCCGCATTTCTTCTCTGAAATCACGCCTCAAATTCTCAAATGTTTTAGTCATCTCACGCAAATCTTTTGAGTTTCCAGCGTCCTGTTCCGAAGGAGCACCGCCCCCTTTTGCAGCATTCTTTCCAGAATCCTTTCCCGCCATTGGTCAAGCAAGCGCAGGCACAATACAGTACAGGTAACCACAATGAATTGTTTGGCAGCAGTGCACTTCAGAGTTCTACAAAACCTGTGGCACAAAGTTCCTCACCTGCGAAGGCAGAAAATGATAGGAATCAGATCCGTGCTGTACGTGCACCACTGCCAAACAGTGTGAAGCAGGCGATGGGGCCACTTTTATAGCGTGCGTTGTCTTCTAGATGCTGCCGTCGTTGTAGTCACGGGGCCAGGATTCCGGCGCAGGCGCACTATCCGACAATCGTGTTGTAGCCCTCAGGGATGGTGTAGCTTGATAATCTGATGCGACGTGGGCGTACTGCGAAGGCAGAGAACGATAGGAATCAGATCCGTGCTGTACGTGCACCACTGCCAAACTGTTGTGCACGTACAAGGTGTATCCACTTGGAATGAATTTCCAAAATGACACCAGTTTAAAGATATGCGCCATCAAACTGGCCGCAAGAATGCACTGTTCCACTTACGTTTTTAACAAAAGGCTCCTTTATGCACTCAAGCACAAAAGTAACTGGAACGCTCATGTATTTCGTGCTACACATTGGGAAATAATGTCTCGAAACTGGTGTTCTTCTGGAAATTCAGTTCAAGCTGATGTGTCTTGCAAATCTACCTGCTACAATTCGTAAATTGCAATATGTGCCGCAAAGTAAATAATTATGAACTTATTTAGTGAATATATGGCAAATAGTTAAATATGTGTTTCGATTTTTCGTGCTAGTAATGTCCACCTCATCGAATAATCGAGCTCAAGGGCAAGAATTTTTCTATCTGCCACAGGAAATTCTTAAACCTTTGTTTCCCACGGACATTGCACATAGTGCACGCAAGCAAAACATATTTTTAGGCTGTTTTTGTTCAAAGTATCAACCAGAAAAAAAATGCAAAAGAATACATATACATTTATAGAAGTTTTGTTACTGCCGCATATGTGGCCCTCAGGAATGAGAAGGTGAAAATAGGAAAACAGGTCTTGGATTTCTGGCGGCTCTTAGGAAGTGTGGAAAACTTCAAAGCAGTTGATCTTTTCAGTACTTCTTGCAAAATAATCGGGTGCGCCTCTTATGAGCTCAACTTGCACATAGGGGCGTTTTTTTAGCCACTTTCACCGGCCAGTGGCCAACATTGTCATGCCTCACAGACAGCTCTGCGTGGTGAGCTCTTTTTGATACTACGGCGTTACCCGAGACTGACGCCTCTGGTGAATATGCCGCTGAAGAAAACATGACGGGTGAAAGATCAATGCACTCATTGTTCGATTCATTGTCCATGCCTTATAGCGAGTATTGACACTGGAAGGACGCGACTGCGATTTTCGGTGTACGATAAATTTGTTTGACTCAAAAAAAGCTTCAGAAACTTATTCAAACGGCTTCTCCCTTTCTACAAGCCATCTGCTGGCCTCAGAATGATCTGTTCTTCCCCGCAGTTGATGTTGATGTCCTTTTTTACCCAGTGCCATATTTTTTTCTGCTTGTTCGTCTGAGTCGATGTTACCTGCATTTCTTGCTCACTGTCTCTAAAGCTATCGCTGACACTGCGCGAAAGTCCTTGTGACAGAGTGTACTCTTCGTCGCAATCAGTTCCCTCCAAGTTTTAGGCGTCGCTTCCACTTGGATATTCAGACTCAAAGAGAATTGCTTAGATTTGCTCCTCTGTAAGGCACTGCCTGCATAGTCCACAACAATTTTTTTTTCAGACGTCAACGTAAACTGATAGCGAAGAACAAGCGCGAAAGTTATTTGACGGCCAACCAACGAAAAAGAGATAACTTCAGAGCCCTATACACAGCGTCACACTAATCGTCGTTTATCCGCAAAACAGGACCTCATGGTCCTGAGTGCCACAAACGTGTATGCAAGCCAAAGCTATACAAAAAGTAAGCAAAAACCAGTGATACCATAATAAAACTACCTAGGCGCATTCTGCAGAGTTCGTAGAAGATGTCGGTGTTTTCAACTTTATATTACAACAAATAAACACAGAGAAGCAAAAAAAAAAAAAAAAAGCCGCACACTCACTGTATTGACTACCTCTGCACCAGATATATATTATCCAGGGGACAAGTCAGTCCACACAGAAATTACATCGGCAATCCCAACCCTACACTAGACGCCGATTTCATGTAATCTGAAATACATGCTTTTTATACATGCTTTTTAACTTAGTCATGGTTGGCCTTGCCCAGCAACTACAACGAGTCCACAATATTGTCACGTAGTAGTGACGCTGAAGAAAACAGTCGTAAAACTGTGTACGACAAAACTGGTTGTTTATTGGGCGAACCTGTGCCCACAAAAGCAAGGTACACTCAAAGCACAACGATAGCGGCGAACACAGTCGGCGATCGTCGAAAATCTGATCAGCGGCGAAACGCGTCGGCTTTTATACCTGAGTCATCGAAGGTTCCAGATTAATCCCTGATGCCCGCGTGTCTTCCAGAAAGTTCTAGACAATTCGCGTCGCTCATACAATCAGATTACATGAGCGTCGGTGACCACAGACGAAGGATAGAAGCATCGATAACGTTCGAGAAGCTTCCGATGCAGGCGCGCCCTGCGCCGAGCGATAACGTTTAACACTTGTTAGCCGGTGGAAAGCGGTCACCGGTGAAAGATAAACATGTATACGTGTCAATACCCTCCCTTTAAAAAGCATCGTCCCGATGCTACAAACACGAAAGCGAAAACAAAACCAAGCGTAATAAACAAAAAACAATAACGAAGTAACAAAGTACCTAACGTCATTAGCGGGCGTAGAAAGGCTTAAGACGCACCACATGAATGACTTCGGGTCGTGCCCGGCGCTGCTGTGATTGCGAAATGCCGTCTGGCACGACCTCATAGTCCAGTGCGCCAATACGTCGGATTATCTTATATGGTCCGAAATAGCGACGCAACAGTTTCTCGCTAAGTCCTCGTCGGCGTATCGGAGTCCAGACCCAAACACGGTCGCCGGGCTGGTACTCGACGTAGCGTCGTCGAAGATTGTAGTGTCGGCTGTCGGTCCTCTGCTGGTTCTTGATGCGCAGGCGGGCGAGCTGTCGTCCCTCTTCGGCACGCTGCAAATAAGTGGCAACGTCGAGATTTTCTTCGTTAAGGACCTCCGGTAGCATGGCGTCAAGCGTCGTTGCCGGGTTCCTTCCGTAGACCAGGTTGAACGGCGCCATGTGCGTCGTTTCTTGCACGGCCGTGTTGTATGCGAAGGTCACGTACGGAAGGATGGCATCCCACGTCTTGTGTTCGACGTCGACGTACATTGCCAGCATGTCAGCGATGGTCTTATTTAGGCGCTCGGTGAGGCCATTCGTCTGCGGGTGGTAGGCGGTGGTGCGGCGATGGCTTGTCTGGCTGTATCGCAGGATGGCTTGAGTTAGTTCTGCCGTAAAGGCCGTGCCTCTGTCAGTGATGAGGACTTCTGGGGCACCGTGACGCAGGAGGATGTTCTCAACGAAGAATCGGGCTACTTCGGCGGCACTGCCTTTGGGCAAGGCTTTTGTTTCGGCGTAGCGGGTGAGGTAGTCCGTAGCGACGACGATCCATTTATTCCCGGACGTCGACGTCGGAAAAGGCCCCAGTAAGTCTATCCCGATCTGCTGGAACGGTCGGCGAGGTGGCTCGATTGGCTGTAGAAGTCCGGCTGGCCTTGTCGGCGGTGTTTTGCGTCGCTGACAGTCTCGGCATGTCCTTACGTAATGGGCGACGTCGGCAGAGAGGCGAGGCCAGTAGTATTTTTCTTGTATCCTCGCGAGCGTGCGGGAAAAACCGAGATGTCCAGCCGTTGGGTCGTCATGGAGAGCTTGCAGAACCTCTGGACACAACGCTGAGGGTACCACGAGGAGGTAGTTGGCTCGGAGAGGCGAAAAGTTCTTCTTTAGGAGAATGTCGTTTTGCAAGAAAAACGACGCCAATCCTCGCCTGAACACCTTCGGCACAGTGACGGTCTTGCCTTCTAAGTAGTCTACAAGGCTCCTTAGTTCCGGGTCGGCTCGCTGTTCAGCGAATTCGTCGGCACTGATGGGTCCCAAGAAAGTGTCGTCATCCTGGTCGTCCTGTGGCGGCGGTTCGACGGGGGCGCGAGACAAGCAGTCGGCGTCAGAGTGCTTTCGGCCGGACTTGTAGACGACGGTGATGTCGAATGCTTGAAGTCTCAGACTCCATCGTGCGAGGCGACCTGAAGGATCCTTCAAGTTAGCTAGCCAACACAAGGCGTGGTGGTCGCTCACAACTTTGAAGGGCCTGCCATAGAGGTAGGGGCGAAACTTTGATGTAGCCCAGATGATGGCGAGGCACTCCTTTTCTCTTGTGGAATAATTTGATTCCGCCTTCGATAGCGACCGGCTAGCGTAACTTACAACCCTTTCTAGTCCGTCAGTCCTCTGCACAAGCACGGCGCCGAGTCCTACGCTGCTTGCGTCGGTGTGGACTTCGGTATCGGCGTTTTCGTCGAAATGCGCAAGAATGGGCGGCGATTGCAGGCGTCGCTTCAGTTCTTCAAATGCTTCGACTTGCGGCGTCTCCCACTTGAACTCGACGTCGGCCTTCCTGAGGTATGTCAGTGGCTCTGCGATCCGTGAAAAATCCTTGACGAAGCGCCTGTAATAGGCGCACAGGCCAAGAAATCTACGCACTGCCTTCTTGTCGGCGGGCGGAGGAAAGTCAGTGATGGCCGCCGTTTTCTGTGGGTCAGGGCACACTCCAGACTTGTTGATGACATGGCCCAAAAACAAGAGCTCCTCGTATACGAAGCGGCACTTTTCTGGCTTCAACGTGAGTCCGGAGGTCTTGATAGCTTGAAGAACTGTTTCAAGGCGCCGGAGGTGTTCCTCGAAGCTTGAGGCAAACACAACGACGTCGTCCAAATAGACGAGGCAAGTCTGCCACTTCAAGCCTGCCAGTACTGTATCCATGACACGTTGGAAAGTCGCAGGTGCCGAACAAAGACCAAACGGCATGACCTTGAACTCGAACAGTCCGTCTGGTGTTATAAAGGCAGTCTTCTCCCGGTCTCTCTCGTCGACTTCGATTTGCCAGTAGCCGGTTTTGAGGTCCATCGACGAAAAATACTTTGCGTTGTAGAGTCGATCCAAGGCGTCGTCAATCCGTGGGAGAGGGTATACGTCCTTCTTCGTGATTTTGTTGAGGCGACGATAATCGACGCAGAAACGTAGGGTTCCATCCTTCTTCTTCACTAACACCACGGGGGACGCCCACGGACTCTTGGACGGCTTGACGATGTCGTCGCGTAGCATTTCGTCGACTTGTTGCCTTATGGCCTCGCGTTCGCGCGCCGAAACTCGGTACGGGCTCTGACGGAGTGGGCGGACATATTCGTCGGTTATGATGCGGTGCTTGGCGACCGGGGTTTCTCGAACTTTTGACGATGACGAGAAGCAGTGCTTGTATTGCAGGAGCAGAGCTTTTAGCTGTTCTTTCTTATGCCAGGGAAGGTTCTGATTGACGTCGAAAGTTGGTTCAAGTACTACAGTCTTCGTTGCAGGTGCACTAGAATCCGTGAAGGCAAAAGCACTGCTGGCTTGTACTATTTCGTCGATGTAGGCGACCGTTGTGCCTTTGTTAATGTGCTTGTATTCGTCGCTGAAGTTCGTGAGCATCACTCTTGCTTTCCCTTTACGTAGCTCAGCTATGCCTCTAGCGACGCAAATTTCACGATCGAGCAGTAAGTGATGATCGCCCTCGATGACGCCCTCCATATCTGCAGGCACTGCGGCACCGACGGAAATCATTACACTGGAGCGAGGCGGAACGGTGACTTGTTCTTCTAGCACATTCAAGGCATGGTAACTTATGCTTGTATCCGGTGGTATCGCGTTGTGCGTTGAAAGCGTTATCGACTTGGACCTTAAGTCGATGACTGCACCGTGTTGGTTTAGAAAGTCCATGCCTAGGATGACCTCCCTGGAGCAGTGCTGCATGATTACGAAGCTCGCCGGGTAAGTGCGATTGTTAACCGTGACTCGCGCTGTGCAGATTCCAGCCGGCGTTATTAGGTGGCCTCCCGCTGTCCGGATATCGGGTCCTTGCCAGGCCGTCCTCACCTTCTTCAACTTGGCGGCGAACGGGCCACTGAAGACAGAATAGTCGGCTCCAGTGTCGACGAGAGCGGTGACGTTATGACCATCGATTACCACATCTAAGTCGATAGACCGTCGTCTGGCGTTGCGGTTAAGTCGTGGCGTCGGATCACGGCTACGTCGGCTTGCTTCGCTGCTGCTACGTCGCGTCGGTAGGTCTTCTTTCGGCGGCGAAGTGTTGTCGTCAAAGCTCTTGCTAGGCGGTGTGCTGGTACCTCGTTGTGATGATGCGCGAGTCGTCGTCGTTGGTGGCGGCGGAGGATCTTCGGTATTGCGTCGTACAGCAACCGCACCTCCATCGGTTGCTGCCTTTAGTTTCCCGGATAGGGGCTCACGGACCGGCCCCGCGCTGGGCCAGTGTATGGTCGGCGCTGCGGCGACAGGTAACGTCCTGGTGACGGCGAGCGTGAGGGTCGTTGTGGTTGCCACTGGGCTCCGGCGAGGTAGTTAGCGATGTCGCGTGGTCGCTCGCCAAGCTGTGGACGTGGTGCGTTGACGGCGAACCCTCGTAGGCCCATCTCGCGGTATGGGCATCGGCGCTAGACATGGCCGGCTTCCCCGCAGTGATAGCAGAGCGGGCGGTGGTCGGGGGCGCGCCAAATGTCCGTCTTCCGCTGGTAGCTGCGGTGGGCGACGGGCGGGCGTGCTGGCGGCGGCGGCGGTGGACGACGGAACTGCGGCGTTACGGGGCCCTGGCGCGAGCGCGGAGGGGGGCCCTGACGACGGGCGACGGCGGCGTAGGTCAGCGCTTCCGGTTCGGGTTGCGGCGATTCGGGAAGTCCTAGCGATTGCTGGATTTCCTCCCGCACGATATCGGCGATGGAAGCAACTTGAGGCTGCGACGACGGTAGCAACTTCTGCAGCTCTTCGCGTACTATCGCCCTGATGGTGTCTCGTAGGTCGTGGGAGAGTCCTTGGACTTCGGCGTAATGTTAAAAAAATTAAATTATGGGGTTTTACGTGCCAAAACCAGTTCTGATTATGAGGCACGCCGTAGTGGGGGACTCCGGAAATTTGGACCACCTGGGGTTCTTTAACGTGCACCTAAATCTAAGTACATGTGTGTTTTCGCATTTCGCCCCCATCGAAATGCGGCCGCCGTGGCCGGGATTCGATCCCGCGACCTCGTGCTCAGCAGCCCAACACTCGGCGTAATGTGGCGTCGAATGGCGATTGTATTGCCGGTTGCGCATGTCCAGTGCTTTCGCGATTGTCGTAGCCTCCGAGAGAAAGTCTTGGACTGCCGTTGGTGGATTCCGCACCAGTCCGGCGAATAGCTCCTGCTTAACTCCCCGCATGAGCAAGCGAACTTTCTTTTCTTCAGACATGTCGGGGTCGGCGTGGCGGAAGAGGCGAGTCATCTCCTCCGTGAAGATGGCGATGTTCTCGTTCGGCAATTGCACTCTGGTTTCTAAGAGAACCTCTGCCCTCTCCTTTCGTACGACACTCGTGAAGGTCCTCACGAAGATTTCACGAAAAAGGTGCCACGTAACCAGGGTGGTCTCTCTGTTCTCAAACCAGGTCCGAGCAGCGTCATCCAACGAAAATAGACATGGCGCAGTTTGTCGTCGTCGCTCCATTTGTTGAACGTCGCGGTCCGCTCGTATGTCTCCAGCCAGGTTTCAGGGTCTTCAGCCGATGATCCACGGAAGGTCGGTGGCTCCCGAGGATGTTGCAGCAGGATGGAGGACGCTGGGGCTGCCATTGGGGTCGTTGACTTGGCCTTGATCGCTGTGGTCTTCTCGGGAAGAAGTCCGTACTCCGGCAAAAGTCCTTGCTGCCTACGGCTAACTCACTGGTCCTTGGTGACGTTGGCGTTGTCCTCCGGTTTCGGGCTTGGATCGCGTCTTTGCGGGGGCGTTCGCTGCATGAACGCACTAGCACCTCCACCAGATGTCACGTAGTAGTGACGCTGAAGAAAACAGTCGTAAAACTGTGTACGACAAAACTGGTTGTTTATTGGGCGAACCTGTGCCCACAAAAGCAAGGTACACTCAAAGCACAACGATAGCGGCGAACACAGTCGGCGATCATCGAAAATCTGATCAGCGGCGAAACGCGTCGGCTTTTATACCTGAGTCATCGAAGGTTCCAGATTAATCCCTGATGCCCGCGTGTCTTCCAGAAAGTTCTAGACAATTCGCGTCGCTCATAACATCAGATTACATGAGCCTCGGTGACCACAGACGAAGGATAGAAGCATCGATAACGTTCGAGAAGCTTCCGATGCAGGCGCGTCCTGCGCCGAGCGGTAACGTTTAACACTTGTTAGCCGGTGGAAAGCGGTCACCGGTGAAAGATAAACATGTATACGTGTCAATATCAACCATACCATCTACGCCAACGACATCACCATCTGGGCGTACCGAGGCAGTGATGATCAAGTGGAGTCAGCCCTCCAAACGGCGATTGACGTTTTTGAAGCATATCTCCAAGGAACCGGACTGCGCTGTTTGCCGGCTAAATCGGAGCTTCTTCTCTACAAGCCCATTCAGCGGGGACGCCCTCCCAAACACCAATCTGATCATCGACCCTGTGACGCCATAACCCTACGCCTTCAAGATGGCAGTCCTATACCACACGTCCCTAGTATCCCGGTCCTCGGTCTTATCATCTCTACCAACGGCTCCAATGCCTTGGCTCTAAACAAGATCTGCGCCCTATCTCAAAACACCCTACGCCTTCTTAAACGTATATCCAACCGACGAGGGGGACTCAAAGAAGAAAGCCTTCTCCGCCTCGTGCAGTCCTTTGTCATATGCCACATCACCTACGTTGCTGCGTACCTCAACTGGTACCGGGCTGAGCAAAACAAGCTCGACACCCTCATTCGATGGGTCTACAAGCAGGCACTTGGCTTCCCGCATAACACCAGCATTGAACTCTTATACCAACTGGGAGTTCACAACACCCTTCCCGAACTCATTGAAGCCCAACAACGCTCTCAGCTTGAACAGCTCACCCTTAGTGAAACGGGACGCTTTATTCTATCCACGCTTGGCTTCACACACCATCAGGAACAGGGCCCTAAACAATCGATCCCGACTGACATCCGTAGCTGGATCCACACAGAACCTATCCCTAGAAACATGCACCCTTAAATATAACAGGACCCGGCGCCAAGTTCGGGCCGGAGCTATCATAAAAGCCCTTGCTCACGTACCTGGCGTCACATTTGTTGATGCAGACCAATATTCCCATGGCACACGATTTGTGGCCGTCGCCGCACGCGATGGAGTCCTACACCACGCCTCCAGCGTCATTACCCCCACTGCCAAAACGGCTGAAGAAGTCGCTATCGCCCTGGCCACTCTAGATCCCACCTGTCACACCATCGTGTGTGACTCTCGCTCAGCCGTCACTAACTTCAGCAAAGGCCGTATTTCTCCTCAAGCTCTTCGTATCCTCTGCCAGGCACCACACTCTAAAGACAGCATGATCTCCCTTGCATGGATCCAGGTCCACGCGGGCCCTGTCCTCCCACACCTCCCCAACCTCAACGAGGTCACCCATTCCATTGCGCGAGGCCTAGTCAACCGCGTAGGAGTCACTGGAGACGAGTTGGACACCAGGGACAATCTGACTGCTTATAACGATCTCGTTAAGGCATTTTACCTCAGTCGCCGAACCTTCCCCCCACCTCACCCCAAGATCAGCCGGGCGCAGGCTACCACCCTGCATCTGCTACAAACAAATACGTACCTTTCACCCGCCCGCCTCCACCTTATATTCCCTGAAGTTTACAATACCCCCAACTGCCGGTGCTGTGGCACTCACCCGGCTACGCTTCCGCATATGCTGTGGGAGTGCCCGTGAGGCGGCGGCGAGGCAAGCCCTCGAAGTCCCCTCGTGGGAGGCTTAGGTCCGGCCATCATAAAGTGCTGGTTCTACAATAAAAGTTTATTTCTCCTCCTCACTGTCTTTGCCGGCCGTACGTGGACGCCATGTTTCCAAAACGAGAAACACCCTTCTGTGGTACCTGTAGCGACATCTAGAGATCGTAAGTGGAAGCATCGATATCCACGTTTCGGGCAGCTAGGAATTAGGGGCTATGCGATCGAATTTTCTAGATAAAACAATTTCGATAAAACTGCCATAAACGTGGTACCTGGGATACAAAGGGTTAAATATTCCGTAAAACTTAAAAATGATGACCCCGTATACGTCATCGGAAATAAGCCAATATACCTTGATAGTAATGATCGAAGGCGTTTTTCGAATCAAAGGGCAGTTTGCGAATGGACTGCATAGATACGAGTAGATTTTACAGCGTAACCTGTTATGTGCTCATTCTAATAGCCGTTTCGGTTGTCGATGGTGCACGCCGCCGCCGGTGTCTGTCGCAGCTATCGCCGGGAATGAGGGAAAAAAAAGAAAAGAAAGCGAGTTCCCGTCGTGACTGGAACCGGACCTGCTGCTCGGCAGTCAGCTACTCTAGCACTGAGCCACGCCGGCGCTTGGTAGGTTGTAGCGGAAAAATGGCTTCTACACACGTCCTAGCGCGCGAGGAGCTCGCTAGGAGCATGTCGCATAGCGATGTGACATGCTCGCCGCGTAGCGTCGATACGTGCACGCTTTGCATGGCCGTTGCATATTATTGCACCAGGTAGCACACCGTGTAACAGTTGCATAGGTAGCCGTACAAGGCAAGGTACATAGAGAAATTTTGAGGAAGAAAAAGATTAAGGAGATGTATACAAAAATGCTAAATGAAAACATGTATAGTATACCCGAATAAATCAAATAGGCTAATTGACTGTTTGTGACTGCCCTGTTTCAAAGGAATGCCAATAGATAATAATAATAATAATAATAATAATAATAATAATAATAATAATAATAATAATAATAATAATAATAATAATGATCAGCATCACATCGTGCCACTTGTCACAATAGTGATGATGATGATGATTTAATGGCATCCCCTTTGAAACGGGGCAAGGACAAATCGTCACCTAGCCGGCTTGAGTTACTCAGGTATGCTATCAATGATTTTCCTTCTAGCATTCTTGTATACATCTCTCTAATCTTCTCTATCTACCATGCACCGCTGCCTAAGCCTGTAGTGGATCCGGTCGTATCAGTCTCTTCCCTGCTTTGAGAGCGCAGCTCTTAATGGCTCGTTCCTGCGCCGAGCGGCGGCGGCGGCGTAACCGAGCCAACGAGCACAACAGCGAAGGATGAAAAAGAAAATCGTAGTGCCGACGATCGCTACGAGATGGCGCCAGAGCACCGCGCGTCGTCTGTTCACTTTTTTATCTTTCTTCGGCCACTGCGTTTCATCGGCTAACAAACGTTAAACGTTATCCCTCGACGCACGACGCGCCTGCATGTATCAGAAGTTTCTCGAATGTTATCGATAGTTCTGTCTGTTGGCTATTGTCACGAAAACTTTTTGTAATCTGATTGCATGCGCGACGCGAATTGTGTAGCGCTTTATGGAAGCCACGCGGGCACCAGCGATTACTCTGGAACCTTCGACAAGTCATGTATAAAGGACGACACGCTTGACCCGCAGGTCAGATTTTCGACGATCGCCGACTGTGCTCGCCGCTATCGTTGTGCTTGAGTGTTATTTGTTTTGCAATGCTTCGCTCCGTCTGCAACGTGTGCCGCACGAGACAGATTGAAGTGAACTCGTTAACGGCAAAGAAGGGGACGCTTCATTGTCAAAGAATTAACCAGTTCTTGTGGAGTGAAACTGAAAGTGAAAATCTTTATTTCTTCTTTATCTTTACAGAAACAGTGACAAGAGCAGAAGGCATCGAGGCCTGACAGAAGCTCCTGCTCCGTGAAAGTGTTTTGCAACAGCGAAAGTTTATATGTAGCACAAAAGTAAATACAACAACGACGTTTTAAGATATTGTAACAAAGAAAACAGCATTGCCAACTAACAGATTACATGAAAACTAGAATATAAATTAATCGTTGCTTCGTGGCATGTGAGATGTAGTTACTATATTACATACGCTCAATATAAACATAAAAATAAATCACAAATTGTCAACTTGATAACCAGGATGAAATCGATACTAAGTAGGATTGTACAGATGTTAGATTTTTAAACAGCATGAAGAATTTATATAAAACATGACAGGTAGCAGACAACAAAACTTAACACTGTAGAAATTACAGCCACGCAATAAATATATAATAGGAAGTGAAAACAGTCAAATATATTCCATTTCATGTTCAATTAACAAGCCCTTGAAAGATTTCTTAGTAACCATATTGCACTCTGTAGATCCTAGACGATTCAGCAATGCCGTGATTTGATAAGTTAGATGTTGTTTGCCTTAATTTGTTCTCGTCCGCGTAACTCGAATAGCTTTCTTACGTAGTGGGTACTGATTTTGCGATGGTGACCCGTGAACACCAGAAAGTTTATTAGCTTTTATATATTGTAATATCTTATAATAATAAATTTGGGAGGCCTTTAGTAGGTCATGTTTTATAAACAAAGGCTCTGTTCTCAAGTGTTGCGGCCTCCCTCGAGAATTTTCGAAAACTCTGAGCACTTCATTTTGTAATATAATAAGTTTCTTGTAAATCTGCGTATATATAGTGCCCCATACTAATATACAATGCGAAAGCCTAGAATAAAATAATGAATAAGATAGGACTCTTTTTAACCAAACAGGTATTATCTCACTAATTTTAAAGAAACAACCTGCAATTTTGATAAGCTCAGCTGCAAGGTTAGTAACATGGATATTCCATAATAGGTCCTCTCTAAACCGCACACCAAGAAATTTGTGAGCTTTTACCTCTTCCACTTCAGCCCCATGGAACTGAACTGTAATTTTATAATGACGCGGTTTGTTATTTATTTATGTGTTATCGTACAGATTGTCCGCGCCAGCCAATAAATCAAGAAATGAAAACACTTATACAGCTGCGCTCAAATTTCGCATTAGGGAGTATCGTGATCGTCTATGAATTTTTTTTCCACCAATACTCTAAACGTATCTTGCTTATCTCGACTGCTGACCGGTCGACGCTTCCGTACACTTTAAATCCAAGCGCTTCTGGAAGGTGTACGTCACCTACGGTTCTCACTGGGCGAATCCATTCGCACAGTAGCGCACGCAGGATCTCTGCCAGGGGGGGGGGGGGGGGGAGGTTGCATATTTTGGGGGGGGGGGGGGGGTGCAAGCACTTCGCATAATGTGCAATTTCCTTTCTTTAGCTCGAGGAATCCAGCAGTAAGTAAAATGCGTAATAATTATAATGATTGTAGTGAAGAGGAATACCCGGCGCTGCAGCCACATCGCCAGTCGTCCGGGTATTCCTCTTCACTACAATTATTATAATTATTATATAATTATTATATTAAAAGAGGAATTATAATTAATTCCTCTTCACTACATAATAATGACACCAAGGAGGATGACGATGTTTATTTCTTCGGCGTGTTACTCATAGTAATTTAGGAGTGAATGAATAAATACAAGACAGTGATAGGGTGTTTTTGTTAATCAGAAACATTCGACTGAAAGCCACCTCCTGAATTGAAATGACAATGTGCACAGAGCACTGAAGGTATGCGTTGGACTGGTGGGGCTGGCCGCGTGGGGGAGGGGGGGGGAGGGAGGTTACTCGGCCTCAGGAGGGGGTTAGAAACCTCGAACCCCCCCGTCGGTGCGCCACTGCATTCACACTCCACTAAGATGTGCTGAGCGGTCTCCGGAGTTTTGGGGTGAGCACCGAGCACCCTTAAATGTGGTATTTAAGGTAATAAAATGCATTGAAATGAAATTAAACTGCGCCATAACGTGCTCCGAGGAGTAAACACAGCTATTGAGACTACGCGGCGATCATGCCACATATCTTGACACATGGCACAATACATTGCAACTGCTACATATCGGGACACCTGTTGAAATACAACGCGACTACAATGCAAAGTTTGCACGTATCGACGCTACGCAGCGCGCATCTTACATCGCGTGTAGAGTTACTGTATATGGCTCCAGCAGGGAGCCATATACAGTAACTCCAGCCGCGTGGGCTGGTGTATGTGTAGGAGGTGGTGCTTCGAATCTCGAAAGGAGGAATGGTGCCAGTGCTAACGTCCGAAAATGCCATTCTATGCTTTAAAATTGGATATCTTGTCGAGGTTGGAAGTTAACTAAAGATTGGTAGGCCGGTTGGCTTTGGGAGCCCACGGTAAAACCACAAATATGGCAGTGCAGGGTGACATGGGTTGGGCCTCTATTTAAGACAGAAAAGCACAGAGTAAAATTAGGTTTGAAGAACGACTCAGAAGTATCGATGGAAATAAATGGGTGGTTAAAGTGCACAACTATATATATCTGTACTTGAAAAGCGTGGACACCGAATGGAGGAATTGAGGTCAAGAAAGTTGGCATCAAAATACAGGGTAATTGAAACTGTAACTAAACAAACAGGAGTCATCAGAAAGAAAGTGAGAAAAAGAGAGACAATGAATTTGATGCAAGGAATGGAAACAAAAAGGACAATGGAGACTTACAAGAATGAGAACAAAAATTAGAAGGGAAAGTCTGTACGATAAGATAAACTAAACCCAGTTCCACCGAATGCTAAATATGCTGAAACAGCAGAGCTGTGGTTCTCTTCCGTTTCTCTCTGATTTTCTGTAAATATGTGTGGGTTTCGGTGCGTCAGTGCATTTTACTGTGATTCTTTGCTATGAAACGGTGATGTTCTGCGTTTTACTATGATTATGGATGTTATTCGGTGGGTTTCTGCGATTTAGTATGAATCTTGTGCTCCGAACTCTGCAGCTGTGCCCAAACTCCGGGTCGGTTGAGGAAATTTCAAAGGGGCCTCTGGGCGCTTGCGTCTTTGCTCTGCCTCTTGCTGGGACAAATGAGGTTTTGCTTTCCTCCAAGTACGTTTGACTTGCGTTTCTTTCTTACGTAGCTCCGGATTACCCTCCCGCCGCTGCCATCTTGCTGCCGATTTTTGTGCTCGAAACGTAGAATACACCCGGCGACGTTGCTGCCGCTCTCGGGCGAGCTCCTGCAGCCGCTCGCGCCGAGCGGAATCCATGGCGAGAAAGGGCGCGTGACGGTCACCACGGAAACGGCCTGGGAACCGGTTTCGGCAAGACCGCAGCGCCCCTAGCGGTGGGTCTGGGAACCTGCCCCCTGCGTGACACCGGCGGACGGACGGCGCAGTCGATGACAGCAGAAAACTTGGTGGGGTGATGAAGTTGGGAAATTTACAGGTGCAAGTTGGAAACACCTAGCACAAGAGAGGGGTAATTGGAGATCGTAGGGAGAGGCCTTCGTCCTGCAGTAGACATAAATATAGATTGGTGATGATGGGTGGACGGATGGATGCTATGAGCGTCCCCTTTGAAAGGGGGTGGTGGGTTGCGCCACCAAGCTCTTGTTATTATTTTGCGTAATGTCCTACCTATATTTCTGAGAAAACACACAGATACAAAGAATTCCGAGCATATAACTTGAACCATTACTGGGAACTCTATTTTTGTTCATGTCCGTTGTCTGAGGTCTCCCTACTTCTCTGCCACCAAACCACCAATCGCCTCTTACTGATGATGGCACGTTATGGCGCCTCCTCACAAGTTACGAACCGCTGCTGTAGAAGCGAATCGTAAAGCTACGCACGCGGCTGCAACCCAGCAACATCGGGCTCAGCAGACCGCTGCGCAGAGAGCAGCACAAGCCGCAGCTCGCCGTCGGCGCCTGGCGGACAGTTCAGTTCGTTCTCGTGAAAACGATGGAAAGAGACTTCGCCAAGAAGAACCTCTAGTGCGGGCTTCCGAAAATGGATCACATATGGAGCCGCTCCTTCAGCTTAGGCTGTGACTGTGCTGCATGTGCCGCGCAAGCCTGTGACTTTTTTGCGCATACTAAAGACAATTAAGAATGTATGGAAAAACTTTATTATGCAACATGATGTCATAATACAGTCATAGACACGGTTTCTCCTTAATTGCCTAGGAAAGATAGTTAAGGAGGATGCATGTGCATGCCTCGACTGGGCGTAGCGTCCACACTTCGTTACCTTGACAGGAGCATACACAATTTTTGCTTTTGTTTCAGGTGTTCACTGCTGATGGTGACTCAACTGCGCCATAAGATCTGTGGGGGGTCGGAGTCAGCAGATATTCACCTCGTGTCTCGCTCTGTTTGTTGCTTTAATTATTGACCCTTTTTGCGGAGCAGTTTGTTCTCGAGAAACGAGATGGCGCTTTCAGCGGCTCACCGCACGTTGCCTCAGGGAAAGCGCATGAATACGAAACCATTACTGCTTCTGCCCTGTGTCTGTGCGATCAGCTGTCGGAAAGGCAACTGGGATTTCGCTCCCGCACTGTGCTCCATTCATGCAGCAAAATGTGGTGCGGTGGATTGAAGACGCGCACAGTAGTTGGCTGCAAAAATAGTCACTTGCATATTGAGGAGTGGAATGGATATGTGTGACCAAGTTCACGGACCATTGCTACATACGGACAACCTCTGTAGCCGACCTTTCTCGATGTACGACTTTCCTTCGTGGGTACAAAAATTTCAATAATCCGCCTGGGTTGTACCCTGAGGGTAAAATAAATAAAGAATAATAAATAAAAGACTTCAAACCCCGGAACGTCGGCAAGAGTGAGTACTGCTTGTGAAGCAATGACAAAGAGAGTAGCGCGGCTTCCTGGCATAGTAAGTTTCGCGCACGTTATCTATACACATCGACTCCAACTCGCACGCAAGCTTACGTACACTCTATCACCAACGTAATAACAATATGTGAATGGGCGCACACTTGAATCAGTGCGTCAAAGCATGCATGGGTGGCCGCGACTACACCGACAGCACATGAATGGTCAAAGCTGAATGTTTCGTGACGGTCCACAGGAGTAAGCGAGTTACTGGCGATAAAACATCATTACTACGAGCTATTACAAAGTACAGCACAGCTACGTTCCAAGCCTTGCGTGCAGCAAGAACAAATCTATTGCAACTGAGCACACTCGCGAACGATTAGGCAGAAAATAATCACATAGTCAGAAACGGCACAAGCCGTGCTTCAAAGTATTCCCAAATAAAGAATGAAGAGCAAAACACACTGATCCTCATTCATTCCATAAGTGGAATGTTTGGACAGCTTCGAATACATTTTTAGCCTCGCTTTTAGAACAGGCACCATATACACGGCTCGCGCCCTTTGGACAAAGCTTAATGAGCTCCGAAAGTGCTTTTACATGACCCCTAAAGCTGTAGCCAAAGCTTCATGTCGTTCACCCAGTCAGCGTCTACGATATCTCCCGAAACAGAGGTTTCCTGAGCCGCACCGGGCCTCATGTAGATCCATTGTATACACAGAAGCAGCTGCGGCAAGCCATGGACGCATCCCCCACGTGATTAAACATGGCAGCGCCTACGGGATCGCCTCGATAAGGGTCAACAGAAGTAGGGAAGGACATTTTTGCTGTTGGGCGATCAACAAAGACGGCTCGTGGGAAACCCCACAGCAACCTTTCTTACGAAGCTGCACATTACGCGGGGCCTTGGTCTTGTTAGCGACAGCGAGAGGAGTCGGAGGCTCGTACATCATCCGTCTGCAATGATTTCTACAACTCAACGAGCCTTGAACTCTGTTTTGAGGCCCCGAACTCTCTGAACCATGACGAAAAAAAAAAAAGAAGTGCCGTTTCCTTTGGTGTTCAAAGAGTACTGAGGAGGTCACGGCATTCATTAGCAACCGCAGTGCTCTGGTTACAAAAAGACGCGCCACTGCACTGCTCGTTGGCGTTTTTGTTTCCCCGGACTCCCCGTTCTTTCAGATCTCAGCCTCTCCTGGCGTGCGTGGTTTACTGGTTACCTTATAGTAATGAGTTCTTTTTTTTCTCCGACTAGTGTTTATACCCTCTTACCTACACAACGGCTGAATTAGGAGGTTCACCTAACGCGGTAATTACGCGAAACCCCTAAAACAACGTTGCCGCCGCGTAACACAACTGGCATGGCTGAGTTCAAACGTGGAAGCGTCTCCCGCAGCGGCCGTATAGTTACCGGTATAGCCATCGTTAATTCTCAACTCGCATAGAAAGCACTTCGTTAGTGGTACCAATAGGGTAACAAACGCGAACCTGTTGAACACCCATCGTCGTCCTGTATACTTTAACCGTTATACTGCAGTTCTAGCCAAAATGCCGGTTCGGGTGCGCTGTTAGGTTCTGGTTCGATTTGACACCCTGCCTAGAACACTTGCAACGCTCGGGAGCGTTTGCATACGTAATTTGCTGCAATGACTCTAATTTACCCGGAAACTGTAAACTTGGCCTACATAACGGCCCTAAAATGCCTCCTATTTCCACATAACATGAAGGAAGTAACTACACTAACAATACAGTTAACACGCCCTCTATTTTCTAAAAAAAAGCCTACAGTAGCCATTCACATTGATGGTCAAAGTAAGCGAAGCGAATAGCCAAACGCTTCAAAGCTACTTGCTTTATTCAAGGGGTAGATTTGTTACATTGAGAAAGTTTAAGTGGCGCTCGTTGTGCGATTACGTAATTCCGTAGTGAACAGAGTCGTTAACCACCGCAGTTGTAGCGGTAGCATATGTGGCTTCTTTAAATGTAAGTCTATTCGTCACATGCCTGTTGTCTCGAGCTGCGCGAGGTGCGACTGAAACATGAAAGGCGACTGCCATCCTCACTTCCTGCCGGAGCCCTCTCCCGCAGCCGTCACAGAAAAAGAGGGCGGCGGGACAAGACAAGGGTTGCCCTTCCCCCGAGCGCAGCACCACACCATCTAAACCTTCAGATGCCATAAAGCTCACGAGTGACAGTACGTGTTTCTCAAAGAACTAGCTGGCGTTCAAGCGAAGAACGTGCCCCGCAATTCGCTTGCGTGATAGCACGCGCACTTAGCATCGATGCCTTTGTATCGGCAGTGAAATTCCGACCGCCGACTTCTAACAACGAAAACAAACGATAGAGGCAAATTCGCATTAATACTCGGTGTGACGGACACTTTTCTGTGTACACAGGGAAACAACGGATATATTGATAACATGACGCCTCCGAGCACATAAATGAGAAGTTTTGACAAAGGCTGTCATTTATCGACGCAAATTTAACTGCGCGTGCCCCTTGACATTTGCCCAGTTCTACTCGGAATTTGGACTAAACTTGATCTAGGTTGCAATTATAGTGCTCCACGAACAGGCCGGTTTGATGAGTGTGTCTACCGAAGGGGGCACAATTTAACCCTTAGTGCGTGCATATGCGATGTAATGCAACGGCCGTAGTTGCCCCCCACACACTTTGAACTTTGTGTGCAGGTCACCCATAATGTGGCCATTATGTTCATCAATTAAAAAGTAGTTACCTCATTTAGTTTGCCAAGGACATCAAAGAAATAAACTGGGAACCATACATAACACATAAAAACAGGTTGAAAAACGAGCGTACAGTAATTATTTTTAAAACTCATAGTTAAACCAACAACGTTCAAGCTTCGCGCCACATTCGCTTGACATGCCCCCAACATTAATTAAATGTAACAGTAATGTAGGGCTTTTTCGGGACATTGCGAAACATAGCGAAAAAACGGCCAAATAACGTTTACAAGAAAAAAAATTTTTTTGCGAAGTATACAAGACATTCACACACAATAAAGCTTGCGCGTACATACATAGACCATATTGTTCGGCTCATTTTCTCTTGGTTAATATCAGTGCCACTTGTTCTCCAGAGCAGATGGGTTAAATCGTGCGGCATTCGTAAAACTCTTCGTAGCCCATATATACGCAATGTAGGGCAAAGGTTTCAATTATTCCGCACAACTTGAACTTCGCCTACAAGTCACCCATAATGTGGCCCTCACTTGCACCGAATACAATGAAGTTGGCTCGTTTAGTTCGCCGACGT
This sequence comes from Dermacentor silvarum, assembly GCF_013339745.2. NCBI lineage: Eukaryota > Metazoa > Arthropoda > Arachnida > Ixodida > Ixodidae > Dermacentor > Dermacentor silvarum. Next base: position 51,931,616 of record NC_051159.1, on the reverse strand, counting down.
CATTAAGGAATTCAACGAACCTAGTATAATGCATAAAAATAGGCAGAAAACACGTATTCAATAAATATTTACAAGGTGCATAATTAAGCGAGAAACGTTGAAGTTTCGTCACACATTGCACTTAAGCTACCCACATATTCACAAAATGTAAAATCGGTGTGTCATACAGACTCTGGGAAATATTTAGGCTCATTCACACCGGAGACTGACAGTGGTCACGCGACCAAGCTGGTCACAAAGCGACCAGTCGCAAATGGTCGCTTTTCGCGAAAAGCGACTATTTTGGGCCCGTCGCTCGCTGCTAGATTTTTTACTCACGCGACCGCGGTCACAAAGATGCTTAACCAATAAGCGCTACGTCGAAAGGGATGTTATGGGCTCATTCACACTTGCGACTAGGCGAGGTCGCGTGACCAACTTAGTGGCAAAGCGACCAATCGCATGTACTCGCAAATGGTCGCTTTTCTCGAAAGGCGACCGTTTTGGGTCAGTCGCTCGCTGCTCGATTTTTCAGTCGCGCGACCGCAGTCACAGAACAGCTGAACCAATAAGATGCGAAGGTAAAGGACGTCCGTATAAGCTGACGATGATTTTACGCGGCGATGACATTGCAAGCGGACATGAACGGCATATCGCCAGACATTTCGGTTTGGCGACTCGTCCGTCGCATTTGCCAGTGTGAACATCGTTCGTCTTGAGTAGCTTTCTGGTCTCCAGTCGCAATCGGTCGCGGGACGTCGTGAATGCGCCCTATGTGTTTTCATCCGGCGTTCTCTTGTGTCACGCCAAATGCAACATCCACGCCATGCACCATATCAGACTACAGGCCTGTAATTGGTGTCTTGCCTGGTGATGCCGGGATGCAACAGGTGCAGCAACGTGTCGAATGTACGCGGTGGCATTCGCTGGAAGCTAAACAGCAGCAAAACAAAGCACAACAATCACGAACTCCCTTTTTCAGCTGCCGTTTTTTTGCATGAGCGCGCCACCCAAAGGAGAACAGCGGGTGAACACTTTCGCTTTATTATTGTTACAATCGTGAAAGTCTTGTTTGATTTGAGTATGTGTCGCTAGCAGTAGTGGGACACGGGGTAAGAGAGGGCAGCAGAAGAAGATGTTCGCCTAGCTATAACGCAAGCAAGTAACGGAACGAGCCATGTTTTGAGGCAACAACAACCACCACCTCGGCTGGCGCTCAAGACCGTCGGATGAACTGTGTTGCACACTAGTTCATTGTGCCACCGCAGTTCTTCGCGTACTATTTCCCGGATATTAGAGGCAAGGTCAGCGGACGGACTATTATTGACGCTGGCGACAGTTGTCCCGTTTGCCAGTCGCCCAAATTTGGGTGCAATACGACGTGTCTTCAACGATCTTGTGAAGCAAGAGTGCTCAAATAAGCAAGGCGGCGGGCTTCTTCTGCACGACAGATGGTGTCAGATACGAAGGCACCATTGTGGTTCATAAATGAGAAGATCGTATTAAGGGAAATGTGGAGGCCGAGCGTGAAAAAGAAAGAAGGGACTGTAGCCCGTAGTTTCGTGCTGGGCAGTGTTACATGCATAAGTAACGAAAGGTAGAACGCTGTCCCAGTTCTGGATGGTACGGCGTAGAATGTCGGAAATTTGAACAACATAGACGACGCATCTCCTCAAAAAATGTTTTGGCGACTCTGATGCCAAAAAGAAACGTGCGGAGAGAACACTTGCCCAAAAAGCTCAAACTCCGACAGAGACATGCACTATTTATATAGAAGAAGTACTCAAGTTGTGCAAGATAATAAAGCCGCGGATGTCTGAGGAACACCGAGTCGGACTTCTTCTGAAAGGCATCGCAGAAGACGTCTGCAACTTTCTGATAGGTAGAGAAGACCCCACGTCCGTCTCAGATGTCTTGCGTCACTGCCGTACATTTGAGACGTTGAAGACCATCGTTTGCGTCCCAATAAACCCTCTCTTCACAGAGAGTAGCCCAAAACAATATTGTGCATCAGTTCCTACACGACGTGAACTAGAAATTACAACTTACTCTCGATAATACTCTGCGTCATGCGCGCGAAGTTCAGGCAGGAGGCGGCTTGCGTGGCCGGCCACTTCTCGCGAGCGGAGGCACGGGCGCACCCACCAGCGTCGCGTTTTCTTCGGACGCTTCCGCGCTGCCACAGCTGACACCACGGCAGAGCACATCAGCACAGGGACGACGTCTTCCTCTTCGCTCCAATGTGAGTGGGCACGGCGAAGCGCATCGACTAGGATCGCTAACCATGCGATTTGTTTGCTTCGTGCAGGCTTTGTTTCTTGCACTCGGCGGGGCACCACCAACACCGGAAGTTCTGCCTTTGAAGCCGCAAGATCTCGCCGACAATCGTGCTGGGAACTTCGTCACTGTCACGAGCATTCTGGTTCCATGGACCAAACAGGGCTTCGTGACGTCAACGGGTGCCAACAGTATAAAACAAGTGCCTTACAAGGATCTCGTCAGTGGGCACGGCGAAGCGCATCGACTAGGATCGCTAACCATGCGATTTGTTTGCTTCGTGCAGGCTTTGTTTCTTGCACTCGGCGGGGCACCACCAACACCGGAAGTTCTGCCTTTGAAGCCGCAAGATCTCGCCGACAATCGTGCTGGGAACTTCGTCACTGTCACGAGCATTCTGGTTCCATGGACCAAACAGGGCTTCGTGACGTCAACGGGTGCCAACAGTATAAAACAAGTGCCTTACAAGGATCTCGTCAGTGGGCACGGCGAAGCGCATCGACTAGGATCGCTAACCATGCGATTTGTTTGCTTCGTGCAGGTTAGTTACCCCTACTCTGTACGTAGCGATGAGAGATTTTTAGTTATTCTGCCGTGCCCACAAACTTGCATTACCATAGCGTATGAGTGTCTTTGTTCTTGTAAATTGTTGCTCTGTGGCGACGTAGAGGAAAATCCTGGGCCATCTGTTGAAGATATGTTTAAGAAGCTTATGGATGGTCAACAGGCTATAAGGGCTGATATTGCTGACTTGAAGAGCCGTCTTGAGAGAACAGAAAATAGACTATCAAGTTTCGAAGCTCGCCTGACCAAAGTAGAAGAAAAAGTAGAACCATCGTACCAGGCGACAAATGCGGCTGGCGATTTACGATCAGCTATTTCCAAAATTCAGGTGACTCAAGAGTCAGCCTATGTTAAACTAATTGACTTAGAAAATCGAAGCAGGAGATCGAACTTGATAGTATTTGGCATACCAAGCGTACCGAATGAGTCCGAGTCAATCTTGCGTGAAAAAGTAATCAAGGAAATTTTTGCAGAAAAGCTCAGTGTAAACTGCACTTCTGTTGGTCGCATTCATAGGCTTGGTAAACCTCGGGCAAACAGGCCCATTATTTTGTACTTCCAAGACTACAGGGAAAAAGAAGCAGTGCAGCGTAATGCACGAAAGCTGAGTGGTACAAACGTATACTTACAAAACGACTACTGCGCAGACACAGTTCGTAAACGTAAGCTGCTTTGGGCCAGCGCTAAAGATGATAAAGGTGAAGGCAAAAGAATAAGCTTGGTAAATGATAAGTTGCGCATCGATGATCAGTTGTACGCATGGGACGATGCTACTATGACACGCAAAGCAATACCAAGCAAAAACGCCCCATTGTCCCAGAGCTAGCAATTGAAACCACAACAGCTCCGCCTCATTTCGCTAAATGCTAGAAGTGTGGTGAATAAAACGGACGCACTTGAATCCCTGTTACTCTTATATGACCCTCATATCTGCGTGGTCACTGAAACTTGGCTTCATGGAAATATACGTGATGATGAAATTGCACCACCAGGGTACTGCTTGTATCGGCGAGACAGGGGTTCTCGAGGATGAGGCGTGGCTGTTCTTGCAAAACATTCTGTCGATATTATTGTTGGAGATCAAATTGCTGACCACGAAAGTTTGCTGCTAAACGTGTGTTTTTGTGGAATTCAATTTTTCCTTTGTGCTGTATACCGCCCACCCGACTCAAATGATGTGTACTTGTCAAAACTGCACGAACATTTACTTAGCCTACGCGATAGAAATGTGATCCTGACGGGTGATTTTAACCTTCCTGAAATTAACTGGGACCAATTAAAATATGGATGTTCCACAACAATTGATGTTGTATTGGATTTGATGTTTTGTTTAAATTTAGAGCAGATGGTTCGTCAGTGCACACGTGGTAAATCCATCCTAGATCTATTATTCATAACAGAAATATTTAACGGTGCTTCAACATCAGTGGAGCCAGGAATTTCAGATCACGATCTAATTTATTTTTGTTGGCAGCTAACAAGCAATAGGCCGAAGCTAGGGGAAAATTCTTCATTCGTTCGGGACTTTCATAACGCCGATGACGTTTCAGTGATTGATTACCTAGACATACATCTTGACTTTGCAGTTGACAACATTGAGACTTCATGGGTGAGGTTCCGGGATGCGATAAATGTTTGCGTTACAAGATTTACACCTACCAAAGTCCTTAAGAAGCGACGTGTAAACCCTTGGATAACTAGGGATATTATTCATACAAAGCGTAAAATTAAACGGCTCCGCAAGCAAAAAAAAGTGTCATGCTCTAATTATCTTGAACTGAAACAAAACCTACTAATGAAATTAAGAGAGTCCCGAAGCGCTTACTTTAATAATTGTCTTTCTCAGTTTATTAAATGCGACAGCCAAAAATTCAGGCGATTTCTAAAGGAAGGCAGACAGGATGTTTCTAAAATAAAAATTGGTGACATGGTAGCTACTGATGCTCGACAGATATTAGAGCATTTTAATCATTACTTCCACGGCGTTTTTTCGAGAGGCGATAGTTATGCACCTCAGAGCAGTGATTCATGCTTAGCTGACGATCTAGCAGTGTCGCATGAAGGCGTCTTATCTATGCTCCTTAATGTTAACCCAAAAAAGCCGTCAGGGCCGGATGGTATCCCTAATGCTTTCTTACATCGGTACGCAGAGCAGATATCTCATTTTCTGACAGATTTCTTCAGTTTATCAATTGCCACAGGCGAAATTCCGGACGACTGGCGTTTAGCGCGCATCACTCCCATTCACAAAAAAGGCGATCGTTTGTCTGTGAATAACTATCGGCCCATATCTATTACAAGCACATGTTGTAAGTTGTTGGAGCACGTCATTTCAAAGTACCTTATCGATTTTCTTGAAAAACGCAATGCACTATCACCATATCAACATGGTTTTAGAAAGAACATGTCTACAGTTACACAGCTTGTAACAACAGTACACGATTTTTCACATATCCTTGACATGACTGGACAGGTGGATGCCTTGTTCTTAGATTTTTCGAAGGCATTCGATAAAGTGCCTCATGGGAAGCTATTACGGAAGCTGGAATATTTGGGTGTTCCGTCAAATGTTGTTAAATGGATTAGCGCCTACCTTCGAGACAGGCGGCAGTTCGTACAAGTTTCGGATCACTCCTCAGAACTGCTGTATGTGACTTCTGGAGTGCCCCAGGGAAGTGTTTTGGGACCGTTATTGTTTCTAGTTTATATTAATGACTTGGCAGACTTAATTAATAATGGCGTTTGCATCCGACTGTTCGCGGATGACTGCGTTGTTTTTAAAGAAATTAGTGCTCCAAACGATCATGTACTGCTACAAGAAAACCTACAGGCTATTGGGGACTGGTGCATTCGATGGGACATGGAGTTAAACACTGAAAAAAATGTACTTCTGCGTATTACAAGAAAGAAAATTCCTAGCACGTTCACTTACTCTATAAACCAGTGTGATATACAGGAGGTTGACAAATGTAAATATCTGGGTGTGACTATCACTAACAAACTCACCTGGTCAACACATATATCGGCTACTTGTTCCTCTGCGCTGCAGAAGTTATGGTTTCTCAAAAGGAAACTGAAAACCGCACCTCCTAGTGTTAAGCTTCTAGCGTATAACACCTTCGTCAGAACTAAATTAGAATATGCTTCAATTGTATGGGACCCCCACAACAAAAGTGATGTGAAAGAACTAGAACGTGTCCAAAGAAAAGCAGTGCGCTTCATATTTAATAAATATAGGATGACTGACTCGCCTTCCTTACTAATGAAGCAACATAACATCCCATCGTTAGAATCGCGTAGAAAGATCAGTAGGCTGATTTTTCTTCAAAAGTGTCTTACCGGAAATACAAAAGTAATTATTCCTGATTGTGTACGTCCCCACTCAACTAGGAAAACTAGACACACCCACAGTAGGTCACTTGCCCCAATTTTCGCGAAAACAAAATCGTATCAATACAGCTTTTTTCCTAGAACTGTGTCCGAATGGAATGCCTTACCCTCCAATGTTGTGGATGCCAATGACTTTGTACGCGAACTGGAAAATTTGTATGGTGTACCGTCATTGTAATCGATGTTTCTCTTGCGTTCCCTTTTTCTTATTGTTCTTACTTTGCTTTCTCGCTGTGTTTTAGATGTTTTTTTTTCTCTATGATTCTGTAATCACTGTATAGCCCCTCCTGCATGGACCACACGGTGGTCTGCAGTATTGCTAAATAAAAAAAAAAATAAATAAAAAAAAATCAAAATCCATGACTGTTGCCGGAGCGCGAAACTAGGGAACATAGTGCCAGCCAAGCGCACGCGAACTGAGTTCTCATGAGAACGATAATCTCTGGGATTGCGACTTGCAGGTCGCGCTCTGCAGGGCGTGCCGGTGTGAACGTTGGTGGTCTTCAGTCGCTTTTTGGTCGCCAGTCGCAAATGGTTGCGCGACCACCTCAAGTGGCCTGTGTGATGGGACCTTTCCGGATAACAGCCGTATGACACTTTCTAGCACTCCCTTAAGAAAATTGTCGATAATCCTATGAATAACTGACGCCCCAAAAACTCTGCCCACGTAGGGCGCATAAGATGCACCCTATTCTCTAGAAATGACAACTTTTCAAGCGAAGTTTGTATTGCCTCACTAGTGCCGGCAGTGGTGGTGGTGTCACGCTAAAAAAAACACCGCATATCCACGGGGTGAATGATGATGAGTGGGCGAAGCTCCGGAGGGAATCATCGGTAAACCGTGAATCTTCCGTGTAATTCGCCCAGTCTCGCCGCACTAAATCGAACGATTGACTTACACCAATGACACGCGCCATATGTGACGTCATTCCTATTTTATAACAGCGCCATTCATTATAATTGCACCATCTCCCGCTTAAGGGGACGCTAGCACAAACGCGTTAGAAACGTGCACTACTCTCTAGTAAGGGGGAGAGGCCACAGCGTCTTACGCAGCCCTTTACACATGCCGGAACGTGCACCGCGTTTGCCGACGGCATCACATGACTGCTGAGAGAGTATAACCCCCGTATTCATAAAGAATAAAAGTTTATTCTCTCTCTCCCCGTATTCATAAACGCTCCTCGACTTGAACTTGACTTGCCACCGCCTTGGGCAGCGCGTTCGAAACGCGTTGAAGGCGGTGGCAAGTCAAGTTCAAGTCGAGGAGCGTTTATGAATACGGGGGTAAGGCGGAGAGGCCACAGCGTCTTACACCAGCTTCTTACACGGGCCGTAACGCGCTAGCACAAACGCGTTAGAAACGCGCAGTCTTTCGTTAATGTTGGGTATTTATTGTCATCGTGGTGCGTGTGTCCATGTGCGCTTCGTGGCGTAGTGGTTAGCGCCGCGCGTTCGGAAGCGAGGGGTCCCTGGTTCGATTCCGCGCTACGGACACAACTTTCAACTTTTTTTTTCATAAAAGTAGACGTGGCTACCTACTACTACGACGACTACTACTACATACTACAGAGGAGGGACAGACACACACCCTAAGGAGCTTCGCTCCTAAAATCACCGCGCTTCACTTACTTGACGTCGCGGAGACTGATGAAATAGCGGAGCTGCTGGCTTCAACTCGATTTTTTACTTAGATTTAACTCCGTTTTTACTTAGATTTAACCGTTTCCTTAGCTTTTCACTTGGCTTTTACTTAGCTTTAACTTGTCTTTAGGTTTACAGTATGGGGTGGTGGTAGTAGTTGAAGCCACCAGTTGACCTGTTTCATCAGTCTTCCCGACGTCAAGTCAGTGAAGCTGTGGTGATTTTTTGGCAGATTTATGTGTAAGTGTCGTTTAGCAAGATTAAAGTATTTACAACGAGACATTACTTTGTGTATACTTCTTTTATTTGTCATTGGGCCCATGCTCGAGCAGCTTCCCGTCGTCTTTCCTGCCGCGCCGCTTTTTCTTCCGGAGACAGTTGCTTCTTCGTTCTTGCTATACTCGTCGCCGAACGTAGGAATGCTCTGCGCCGACAGTGCACGCTTTTAATGATGATGATATTTGGTGTTTTGTAGCGCAAGGGCCAAATGTGGCCAAAGAGCGCCAAGACAATGAATGGTATGTTTGCCATGATCAGTGAGTTTCGATGATAGGATGCTATGTGGCTGTAAAGGGGCCTAAGAACAAACCGCGGTATATGAGCGTAAAACATACATCGAATATAATTATGACAGTGACGTGTGGAGTGATCTGTGGGTCGTGAATGTATGAGAAGTGATCATGGTGCTAAAATTTAAGGCTATAAAAGTAGCACGACGCCTACCGAAGGCCTTTGTGGCCAAAGACTACGAGGCACGTGCTTTCTTTAATAAAATACTGCAGCAGCGGCCTCTCCAGAGAGGCCGTGCTACAAGTCACCTGGATATATAACACGAAAGTTCTGTATATCTTTTAAAAACGCGATGATGGATTGGTATTTAAAAATAGGTTCGTTGCCCAAAAACATACAAGGATGTAATGGGAGATTTTGCCGTGATGGTAATGAAAAATGTCTTTTCCTCTGAGGCTCCAGTTCAGGGCACTGCAAAAGGACATGAAGTACACTGAGTGGTTCGCCACATTCATCACAGACAGGGGGATCGCTACCGGACAATAAGTATGCGTGTGTACTGTATGTGTGTCCTATCCTGAGTCTGCAAAGTGTAACCTGTGTGCGGCGTGTCTTTGATTCTGGTGGCCAATGAGCGAGATGAGGCTTGATAGTGTGTAATTTATTGCCCGTTTCTCTGTCCCACAGACGTTGCCTGTAGGCCCTGACCTTTTTCTTAATAAAGGGTTTTAGGTCCATTACAGGGACGGCTATGGGTGAAGTGGCAGCGCCTGTATGAATTGATGTGGCTAGCTTGTCGGCCAACTCATTCCCTTCGATCTCGCGGTGCCCTGGCACCCAGCAGAGCACAATTTGGTGCTTGGATGCATACGCGGTGCAAATGATGGAATAAAGAGTTATAATTACGGGGTTTCTGTGCCTACTTGAAGTGTTTAAACATTTCAACACGCTCAAAGAGTCAGTGTAAATGACTGCCTTGCGTATGTCTAGCTGTTTGATGTGTTTAACCGCCACCAGGATGGCGTAGGCCTCCGCTGTAAAGATGGTTGTGTTTGGGTGTAGAACTCCCGCAGTAGAAAAGGACGGACCAACCGCCGCGTAAGACACGCCAGCGTGTGACTTTGAAGCGTCAGTAAAATACGGATATGTGCGACCGGCGCATGCTTTGTGACCTCAATGAAGGACAGATCACAGTCAATCAGCTGCCACTGCCATGGCGGCAGCTCTACAGGAGGGGGCATGACATCGTGCTCATCGAGCGACACATCCATTTCTTCGGCAAGACTTCTTACTCGCAGTGCGTAGGGCTTTCTCACGGAAGGGCGGTTCGGAAAGGTTTGGGCACTGGACAGATCATTTATACTTGTGTAGGCAGGGTGCGAATTGTTTGAGTTCACTTTTAGGAAATATACAAAGGATAAGTAAGTTCTCTGTAGATGTAGCGACCATTCATTTGATTCGGCATAAAGGCTTTCTACGGGGCTTGTTCTGAACGCACCCGTAGAGAGGCGGATACCCAGATGGTGGACAGGGTCTAACATCTTCAAGGCGCTCGGCGTCGCAGAGTGATATATGAGGGAACCGTAGTCTATACGTGATCGAATGAGCCTCTTATATAGATTCAATAGACATCTTGTGTCACTACCCCACGTAGTGCGAGACAACACTTTCAGGATGCTCATTGTCTTCAGGCACTTGTTTCTTAAATACTTTAGATGTGGGATAAACGTTAACTTCGCGTCCATAATTAGGCCTAGGAATTTGTGTTCAGTTTTTACAGGTAGACCCTCACCCTGTATTTCGATGTTGGGATCAGGGTGCAGACCTCTCTTCCTGGAGAAGAGGACGCATGTGGACTTTTGTGGGTTAAGCCGTAAACCATTCTCGTCTGCCCACTTAGACAGTTTGTTCAGTCCAAGCTGAACCTGCCGCTCACAGATTGCAAGGTTACATGACGTGAAGCCTATCTGTACATCGTCGACATATACCGAATAAAATAGGTTGCGTGGGATGTACAGACGCAGAAAGTTCATTTTTATGATAAAAAGGGTGCAACTAAGCACACCACCCTGTGGTACTCCAGTTTCCTGCACATATGGTCTTGATAGGGCATTACCCACACGAACACGGAATCTGCGGTTGGACAGATAACTTTCAATGATATTCAGCATAATGCCACGTATTCCAAAGTGTGCGAGGTCTCTTAGTATTCCGAATCGCCACGTGGTGTCGTATGCTTTTTCCATATCAAGGAAAACAGACAGGAAGAATTGCTTGTGGACAAAAGCCTCACGAATCTGAGCTTCTAGGTGTATCAGATGGTCAGTGGTGGATCGGCCGTCGCGGAATCCACACTGGTATGGGTCAAGCAGCTTGTTTGATTCTAGGAAATGTATCAGACGGTGGTTTATCATCTTCTCAAAGACTTTGCAGATGCAGCTTGTTAGAGCTATGGGCCGATAACTCGATACGGACGATGGATCCTTGCCCTGCTTCAGGATAGGGATTACTATGGCCTCTTTCCAGGCAGAGGGGATCTCGCCGGAGGTCCATATAGAGTTGTACAGGCAGAGAAGGGTTTTGTTTGTTTCAGAGGACAGGTTTTTCAACATTTCGTAGAGTATGCGGTCAGAGCCTGGGGCAGATTGTTTGCAACAGGCGAGTGATGCTTGCAGCTCTGCTAGGGAGAAAGGTAGGTTATATGGCTCGTTCCCAGTGCTCTTTCGGTCTAGTTTTTGTTTTTCTATTGCTGCTTTGTATTTTGTGAATGCTGGAGAATAGTGTGATGAACTGGACACATGTTCAAAATGTGCACCCAAATGGTTCGCTTGGTCCTCCAGGCTATCTCCCTGCGTATGTACCAGGGGAGGCGGATGTGTTTGTCGTCCTCTTACTCTATTGACCCTGTTCCAAACCTTGGCCTCATCCGTGTATGAATTTATGCTTGATAAGAATGTTTGCCAGCTGTCTCTCCTGGCTTGTCTGCGCGTTCTCCTACCTTGGGATTTGATTTTCTTGAAATTGACGAGGTTTTCAGCAGTAGGAGAATCGTGAAGCTGCCTCCATGCTTTGTTCTGCTGCCTACGTGCGTTCCGGCATTGTTCATTCCACCACGGAACACGGCGTTTGCTAGAAAGTCCACTTGTTTGGGGAATACACTTAAGAGCTGCATCAATTATGAAATTAGTAAGATATTCGACGGCACCGTCAATTCCGAGCAATGAAATGTCAGCCCACGAGAGCGTACTGGTAAGTGTTTGGAATTTCTTCCAGTCCGCTGCATCGACCTTCCACTGGGGGGCGTGTGGTGGAGATTCGTATTGTCTTGGTGTTCTCAGCAGTATTGGGAAATGGTCGCTCCCATAAGGGTTTTTTATAACTTCCCATTCAAGATCAGGTAGTATGGATGGAGAAGCTATGCTCAGATCTATGGAGGAAAAGGTTTTATTTGCGGGAGAATAATATGTGGCTGCTTTTTTATTTAGCAGACATGCACCGGATGAGAAAAGAAAGTCCTCAATTAGACGGCCTCGTGCATCAATGCGAGAGTCGCCCCACAGACCGCTGTGCGCATTGAAATCGCCAAGAACAAGATAAGGTTCTGGCAATTCGTCTATAAATGACTGAAATTCATGTTTGTGTAGTTGGTAATGTGGGGATATGTAAAGCGAGCAAATGGTGATGAGTCTGTTTAAGAGAACAAGTCGAACTGCCACTGCTTCGAGGGGCGTTTGTAGCCGCAAACGTTGACATGCTATGCTTTTGTGGATTACGATGGCAACACCGCCTGATGATGCGAGGGCATCATCACGATCTTTGCGAAACGTAACATACTGTCGGAGAAAGTTTGTATGTGTCGATTTTAAGTGAGTTTCCTGTACACACAGCACTTTTGGGTTGTGTTCGTGGAGAAGTTCTTGGACATCGTCGAGGTTTCTAAGAAGACCTCTGACGTTCCATTGTATGATTTGTGTATCCATAATGAAAGTAAATTGGTGCTGTGTGTACTAGAAAAGGAAATATTGCTTTAGATTACAGAGCCCTTTCCGGGCCCTGTAACGCGGGATTTGTCTTTTCTGAAGCGGTCGAGGGAGCCTCGCCGCTCCTTAGGCGCTTGGTGCGCCGTCGGGATGGGTGTAGTGTCCATTGCCTCATGTGGGGCGCCGGACACGCGCTCTTGCGAGCGAGAAATTTCGCGAGAAAGTCTCGCCGCGAAGGACGAGACCTTTGCGCCCACCAGCCCGGAGGTTGATGGGGCTGTCTTTGGGCCTGAGCTGCGCCGGCTGTTGCCAGCGGCAGCAGGGGCCGGAGAGGGTGAGGCAGCCTTGACTGCATCCACCGTGGGTGCTGCTGGCGGTCCTGCCGGTTCGCTACGCGAAGAGCAGGATGCCGCCGTGGACTGTTGTGGTGCCGGTAACCCAAGGGTAACCGGGCTTGTTTGCTGGTTGGGTCGGGTAGGCTTAGCGCCTTCCACCCAGGGGGCAGGGGCCACAAGCGGCAGCTCGCTGTGTGCGGGCTGGGCAGGTGGCAGTGGCCGCTGCGACGCTGCCCCCCGACGCGCCGCATCAGCATAAGATGTGTTGTGGAAAAGTGAGCACCTCTTACGGGCTTCCTTGAAAGAAATATTTTCTTTTACTTTTAGGGTGATTATGTCCTTTTCTTTTTTCCAGTTTGGACAGGAACGTGAGTAGGATGCGTGGTCACCACTGCAGTTCACACAGTGAGGAGTGCCAGTACAGTTGTCGGAGGAGTGGCCCTGTACTCCACACCTTGCACAAGTTATTTGACCACGACAGCTCTGTGAGCCATGGCCAAATCTTTGGCATTGGAAGCACCGTCTAGGGTTAGGGACATATGGTCGAACAGTTAACTTAATGTATCCTGTTTCGATGGTTTCAGGCAGAACGCTAGATCCAAATGTGAGGACAAGATGTTTGGTGGGGATTTCTTTGTTGTCCCGTCTGATGATGATACGTTTTACATTGGTGACATTTTGATCTTTCCAACCTTCCAGGAGTTCTGCTTCTGATAATTCTAGGAGGTCTGCTTCTGATACGACTCCACGTGAGCTATTCATTGATCGGTGTGGTGATACAGAAATTGGTATGTTGCCGAAAGTCACAAGGTTGCCGAGTTTCTCGTACTGTTGTTTCTGAGGGACCTCAAGAAGAAGGTCTCCGCTAGCCATTTTGATCACTTTGTAACCTGAGCCTAAAGCTTCCGTCAAAGATTTCGCAACTACGAATGGAGAAATGGGTCTGGCCGGTTTTGAAGCATTTTCGCTGTGTACAACATGGTATTTCGGATAGATTTCTTTTGGTCGGTTGAAATACAGGCTAAGTTCATCGGTGCGTCCCCTCTTTAGAGGGTGACGATCAAGTAGGCGGGGAAATGCTGGTGTTCCCATAACGGTTTGTTTTATTTCGGCGGCAATGGCGGCCACCCACCACGGAGCCCAACTAGGGGACGCTGCAGTGCTTAACGCGTAAGGCTGCAGGCGCCGTACATTGCCACTATAACCTAATATATTATACCCAAGGGAGGGCACATACACAAGGTTAACCCAAGCCGCCTATGAATATTAGGAAGTGACAGAAGAGAAGAGATGATAGGATAGTTAAAGAAAGAAGACAGGAAAGCAAAAGGTTAGAGAGGGGGATAGGAAAAGGCGACCACCGATTTCCCCCGGGTGGGTCAGTCCGGGGGTGCCGTCTACGTGAAGCCGAGGCCAAAGGGGTGTGTTGCCTCCGCCAAGGGGCCATAAAGGTCCAAGCACTCAGCATTGGCTCAACCCCCAGGATCCTCTTTTCCCCGGACACGGCTAAGCCGCGCACGGTTCGACGCGGGAGGGTCCAACCCTCGTGTGCTCGGGTACGTGGTGTCGTGCACGCTTTTAAGGCTACTTTATTAGTCGGACGCAGCGTGTGCGTGAGCTACCGTCGGTGGAGGTTGGCGACGCCAGGTGCGTCGCGCCGCCGCTACGCCGCCGTCTCTCTCTCCTTGGCTCCGTCCACCTGACGCTCGGCACGCACTCTCGCCACTCTCCGACCACCTGTCTGGCGCGCGCTCCTCATGGGCTCTTCCTCTCCTTGGCTACGCCCCCGGCAACTGCGCCTCCGCTCTTCTCTCTCTTCACTCCTTCACTCGCCTCTCTTCGCAAAACTGATCAACACAACGGCACGGTTCAACCTGGGCCGTAAACAGCTCTGCTGTTAATATAGAGAGGTTTAGATTAGGGGGACGCAAACGTAGGGGCCCCAGGCGCTAGGGTTCCCCTACGCTTGCGTACCCCTAATCTAAAACTCTCGAATAAAACCCCGGCTCTTCCCAGAGTAGAGCATGCGCGGGGATCACGTGACGCGCGCGACTAGTCCGGGTCGTTTAGTGTGTCGTGGGGAGGGAAAGGAAAAAAAAGGGATGGTGCGCACTCCGCGGGGCTTCCCTCGCCTCAGATCAATCTCGGCGCCCGGTTGGGAAGGCCTCGCGTGGTGCGTTCCGCCGAGGAGCAGGCTGCGTTTGAACAACGGCGCCCTGAACTCGCTCGAGAAAGGGCTCGTCGTCGACAGGCCGATTCTAGCGTCAGGGCTTCCGAAGCACAGGTGAAACGTCAGCGAAGAGCCGCGGGCCCCGAGTCACGGTCCCCGAGTCGCGGGAGCGCAATGTTGAGGAAAAACGTCAGCGAAGAGCCACCAACCCTGAGTTTAGGGCAAACGAACGGAACGCCTGCAACAGCGTCGTCTTGTCCTTCAGGAACCCGACAACGGTGGTGCACGCCTCAAAACTAGGGGAAAGTAGTAGGTCAGGCACACACACGACAAGCTTCGCTTACCCCATTTTCTCGACAGGAGAAGGGCTGGTGATTTTTCTTTGTCATGTTGAGATTGTGTTTGGACATTACGAAAACTTTCTACGGGCTCCGTAAAATACTGTGTTGTGTTGCCCTTTTAGCGATATTTGAACTGGATTTATAGACTTTCTCGCCCATTTAGCGACAATGTTTTCTAATAAACCACCAGCGACTTTTTAGGGACTTCTGGCCACCTTCTAGCGACGTTGAAGTTGACAAAGTTTTTTCAAAAATAGCTTTTTGGATGACACTGTATTATTCAATAGCGGCACGTAGGCGACCGAAATTGGCTGTACGGCGCTTGGGCTCTGTGACAACGACTCTCTGCACTCACGGAAGCCATATGCTGTGGTTAATTGCGCCGGAAGTAACAGGCCTCACACTTTGCTTAGGGAATTCATGTTTATTTTAAAGCGAACCTTTCCTGGCCTATTCAATGGTTCTTTTGCTGCTTATGCTTCTGCGGTCCCTGTCATGCACGCGCCGTCTTGAGGTGGCAGGGAGCGCACGGCAGGAGTGCGGGAGATGAGTTGGAAGATGTCAAAATAGCGTCTCATTGGCCAGGAGCATGACAACAATGCTCCCCGCAAAAGGATTTCAGAAGCTACAGCGCTTGCCATTGCGCGCATGCGCAGCAGTACGAAGAGGGATCAGATAGAGGCGGCAGAGAGTGGCTAGATCCGGATGTCCTACCCATTCAGTCAGCGACGCAGTCGCGAAGCGAGTGAACAACGACTTTACCTCTCTTCGCTCGTGGTAGCTCGCCTACTTGGCGTGGGAGAGGGGCAATGCGGTGTCAGAAAGCATGCAACGTTTAGAGTGTCTTCGATAAAGGAAACACCACTTCTAAGCATCTCCACAGTTGAGGACTAAATGAATAAACTTAAATTCAAGGTACGTTACTGTGCGTTCCTGATATTTCTGACAAAAAAAAAAAAAATTGACTCGCCCTGCGAAAGTGGTGGTCCAGTGAAGCTGTAGAAAACCACCACTACAACTGCTGAAGGGGTTATGCAATGCTTTACGAGTTTACAGTAATGGTGGCAATGGTAATCTAGAGTAATGGGAGTACTGGTCATTTTGACAGCACCATCCACCCATGGCGGTGCTGCAACAACATTGAAATCAGTTGCTATAGAGGCTCGTTCTTTTATACACGAAAGGCTAGGGGCGTCACTATCCGCGTCACAAGCGGCCATCGCCCCAGCAGCTTGCGCAACAGTAATATTTACCGTAAACGTATACGGGGAGCGCAACGTGCTTCGCATTGTTATCAGGAGCGCCTTATCATCAGTTAAATGGCTCGGATGCTTGTTTTGTGCTTGCTCTTTATTATTGCGATAGCAATTATATGGACACTCCAAAGCAGATTTCTGCCGTCGGCGTCGCCGTCGCCGTCGCCGTGAGGTTCCGTATGACGTCAATGGAGATGAAATCGTCGCCGCGCGCCGCCGAACGCTGTATGTGCGAGTGAAAGGGCGCGAGGGACGCGCGCTTTCACGGGGAGTGAACGCACGGCGGAGAACAAACGCGCGTTCTGTGCCGTGCTCCCTTAAGGGCTGCAGAAGTAGGCGTCTCTTTCCTCCTTTACAATCACCATATATGTAGAGCAAACGCGCCTTCTTCTGACGTACGAAAGGCCGTGGGGGGGGGGGGGGGGGAGGGGACGTTTAGCTGCGGCACCAAGTACCTATTTATATCAGAGGCTCCGGCAACAGTCACCAACGCCGCACGCATTTTGTCAGAACGTGGGCAAAACGCCGACGGCGTCGACAACAGTTCTGCGTGTTGCCGGTGCTGCTGCATGTCCAAGTTTATACAGCTGATAAAGCTGCTATCATTACTCCGTATAGCTCTCTACAAATTTGCTATCGCAATTGATGCTTCGCCTTTCAGGTGAAACTGCGAGAACTTTTGAAACGTATGCTGTACTGTATGTTGTATGTGTGAATCGAAAGAATGTATGCACTGTTCGCTTGACTTTGCGAAGTCCTTGAAGCCTCTGCCTTACGAGGGTACGAACCACTGCTGCTGCCCTGCACGGCCGCCGGGATGCGTATTTGGAATATCCAGTAGGTAGCGTGGCTCTGCGGTTGCCAGGCGTTCTCCCTACTGGATATTCCAAATAGCGACTACTCTCGTTCTCGGTGCTTTATCGCCTGGATCTTCTTGATAAACTTTTTAGAGCGCAAAATGGATCTTCTTCCCCAGCGCCACGGCTGTGCAACGGGCGCTCGATCGAGAGGCCGTGGCTGCGCCAACGTGTTGTGTTCGGACTGATCGGACTGTTTTGCTCCAAGTGTGTTTTATTGAACCGCTGAACGGACGTGTTCTGCGGCTAGTGTCACGCCTGACTTTTTTTTTTCTTTCCTCCGGCTGTGCGCACGTAGATGTTCGGACTGCTTTTTTTTTTCTCGCTGCCTCCAAGTGTTTTGTCTTTATCGGCTGTACGCACGTGTTCTGCGGCTAGTGCTGGGCCTGACTTTTTTTTTTCTCCGGCTGTGCGCACGTGCGATATTCGGACTGTTTATGCTATTGGCTGCCGGCTGTGGGGACGCCGCCGTGGTGTCAAGCCTAGCAATTAAAGTGTTCTCATCACCAGCGCCCTTCGCGTCTCTTGTTGCGCGTCGTGGATGGGCTTCGCGCTTCGACGCCCTCGCGTTTTCTAGAGCGAGACTTTCCGTCCCAACCACCAAAGTGCCCTCGTGTCCTGCCGACTGGTATAATCGAGACCTACGCCGGTGCAGGAGCGTATGCTGAGAGGATCGATGCGTGAAATCCATGCCGACAAGATCGGAACCTGTGAGATAGAGATGTCGTATTCCACCACTATACTACTAATGACAAGTAGCGCGATGCCGTCAAAGTGAAGCAATTAAAGCACCCTTGCGATTATCCTGCAGCTTACGTCCGATCAATGCAATTCGACATCGACACGGCATCAAAGCACTGGATATTGCATTAACCTCTAGGTGCGTTTGCACGAAACGTAATAAACAGTCCTAGAAAGACCCTATTTTGTTTGGATGTTACAAAAATCAATAAATGTTGCAAGTATGTGCCAATTTCTTCACTTTGCAAAGAACTATCTCGAGTTTTATTTTGTTTTTCTGGTTTTCTCCGTGTCCCGATATCCTTAATGTAAGGTGGAGTTGTTTCAGATGCACAATGTCAGTTTTATGACCTAAGTGGTGTGCCGTTAAATTTTGTTTAAAAACTGCTTTGCAAAAAGAAATTCCCATTATTCTACAACAGGGCTAAAAATTGTTAAAGGCGAACAACTGCCATTAATAGCATTGGAAATGGTGCAAGCTAAAAACTGTAATTTAAGAGCACTGCTTTATGTGAATTTATAAAGCACAGCAATTCGAAATAGTGGACACTGACAGGGGACACTGTTTTTCAATATACTGGCTGAAACTGCATTATCGGATTACTTTAGTAGACAATAAGCGTCATCATCAATAAAGCACCCCGTCTAAATGATTTGGTCTCCATCCTTATTCATAACGTTCTAGGTATAGCTTGCTTCTGGCCTGCGGATTGTTCAGAGGGTATATACTGTTGCAATTAGACAATGTTTTCTGCGACCACCATATCACGTCAGCACCAAGCAGGAGAGGGAAACATTTAATTTGTTGGGATAAATTACCATATCTAAAAAACTGTGTGCAAGTCACACCGCAATAAGGACACAACCATGGCATACAGTTCAATTTATACAGTTTTCGCTTTGGACAATATACACACAAAGATTTAGGAGCACAGAATTATTGGGCATGAATTAAAGATCAATCTTGGAGAATAGAACCCATCGAGAAGCGTCATCGTCATTCGTGATGTTGGACGAAGGACTTCAACATCAGCACATGAATTGACGGGGTCCTTCACGCATTCCGTCGCGAAGTGCCTCGACGTCTGACAATCACTGTCCGCAGTGGCCATAGCCGCAAAACCACGTTGGCACAGCCGGTTAGGCAAAACAGTCGGAACACTAGCCGCAAAACACGGGCGCACAGCCGTTAAAAAAGAAAAGAAAAAGCACTTGGAGAGGAAAAAAACAAAACAAAAACAGCTGTCCAAATATCACACGTGCGCACAGCCGGAGAAAAAAAAAAAGTCAGGCCTAGCACCCGCCGCCGAACACGTGCATACAGCCGTTAAAGACAAAACACTTGGAGAGAGCAAGGAAAAAAAAAAGCAGTCCGAACATCCACGTGCGCACGCAGCCGGAGGAAAAAAAAAAAAAGTCAGGCGTGACACTAGCCGCAGAACACGTCCGTACAGCGGTTAAAAAGTTGCAGTGGCTTAGCTCGGCTATGCCAGGATATACGTAGCGTTAGCAAAGGTTCAGCTGATTATTCTTAGCTTTCCTGGTTGTCTAGATTGTCAAGGATTAGCTTGATTGTCATGCTTACTGCTGCTCCAATGACACACACGCGGTATACGTATTATGTGGCACATGTATATTTATTTTTGCTCAACGTCACGTTGCTTCTCTATTGCCACAAAGACGGCTCGGTGATCAGTGAAGTAACACGCTGCCGTCTCTATGGCCCCAACACAGTATTTGGAGTTGTCTGTCCATCTCTGATAGACAAGATCAATGGTGCTTTCCCATTGGGTCGTCTGTGCAGTTGGAAGACTGGCTAAGTCGAGGTTAAGCTTGTCCTTCAAAGGAACACAAAGAGAGTCTGGAGCACGATTGAAGTCACCAGCCACCACACACAGTTCACTTGCCACCTGACTAGGTATACACGTAGCTACTACGTCTATAGTGTCTTTAACGGAATTGTTCGGTGGCACATACACGGCTTCGATTATCACACCACTTTCGTCAAGCTGAACGGCACAGGCTTCACCCTTAGGCACCGTTACGTTTGGCAGTTCACTGGCAGCAATCCCATTCCTGACATAGATGCAGACTCCCGAGCTTCTGGTAGCGTCAACACGACTGGCATGATCATTTGCGCTCTCCTTCTCCATGGCTATACCACACTGGCAAACGCCAGTCAGAAGCGCAGCGGCTCCAGCGCAGTGTCAGACGGCGACTACACAGCGAGCGCGCGCCGGCGCCAGTGCGTCTACCACGGCTACGACGTCACTCCTCTGGAATGCGCAGACCGGCGGCGGAGTGCGCGAGAGGTGCCGGCTCCGGTGCGCAAGCCGTGTGACATCACTGATCCTTGCGCATGCGCAGCACGGCTCTTGATGTGCCGCGCGAAACGGGCTTGGCTAGGCCAGTGTAGCTAACGCTACAAAACAAAACACTTGGAGAAAAACAGTCCTATCAGTCCGAACACAACAAGCCACGGCCTCTCGATCGAGCGGCCGTGGCACAGCCGTGGCGCTGGGGAAGAAGAGCCAGGCGATAAAGCACCGAGAACGAGAGTAGTCGATCGCTTTGTGCCGTTGCTAGGAGTGACATCACAGCGTCCCCCAGGCGTGTAAGCCAATAGCGTGGCTCTGCGGTTGCCATGCGTTGTACCTACTGGATATTCCAAATACGCCGCCGGGATCGGCACACATTTTTGTTCATGGACGCGGACACAAAAAATGCCGACCACCGAGAAGCTAACAGCTTGGCTGTAAAAGAAACATCGTGCGAATTTGTCCTGATGGAACTGACGCAGGGCGTGCAGACGCAAAACCGCATCGAAGCACGTCGGCGTCAAATACACACTACGCAAGAGGACGCCCATCAAATCAAAACATCAAAATCGGACGCGGTATCTTAGTGGCTATAAGTTGCTCGAAGTCGCGTATTCCATCGCGACGAGCGTTCCCGGATTTCGCCTCCGTCGAAATGCGAAAACGCTCGTACATTTAGATTTAGGTGCAGGTTAGGTAACCCCAGGTGGTGAAAATTAACGCCTGATAATCCGATTGCCGTTTTGACACATAAAGCACCATAGCTTAATCAACATTTAACACTTGTGCCACGATGCGATGCGCTGAGTGAGGCAATGACTGCGCTTACCTTCTCGCAGGTTACGAACAATGGCCCACAACAGCGCCTTAAGCAAACACGTCTCTCTGTGT
The DNA here is from genome assembly GCF_013339745.2 of Dermacentor silvarum. Classification (NCBI taxonomy): domain Eukaryota; kingdom Metazoa; phylum Arthropoda; class Arachnida; order Ixodida; family Ixodidae; genus Dermacentor; species Dermacentor silvarum. The sequence continues at coordinate 51,910,363 of NC_051159.1, read as the reverse complement.
GTTCTGTGTACTACGCGGACAAACCCAAGTGCTGCACGCAAGGGGAACAACACCACACCACTTTCGTATTGCACCAAGCGCTCAATAATTTAAACATTCGCCATCAACATCACCGCCACTTACCGTCAAGTAACGCAAACACTAGAGAACGCTTCGTTTACGCCAATTCCCACAGCTCGTGGGACCTGCAGAATTTGCTTTACCATATACAAAAGTTATTCGAACGTTATAATTGGTCTTAACGCTGCGGTCACCGTACTTTCACTAAGTACGTTTGATTCATGCGTTCAGGCGTAGGAGTAAATAAAGTTATGTCAAATAACTACAATGTAATATATTGAACGGGCCACGTGAATAATACGACATATTATATCTAGAAAGGACTGCGTGCATAACGGCTCGGCTCGTTCACGCAAAGCGCACGCAAATCTGTATGGGCCAGTTCTGTTGCTCACGGCTTTCGGGTAAATTGATACTGCACGGTGATTTCAAGTCAGACAAGAGGTGGCTACTCAGTACTGATCTGTATAAGGGTCCCGTAATTACCATTCGCTGTGATACCAACAGCAACAAGCGTGTGGCACAAAATATAGTTATTTCACGAGCTGCAATAGAATTTGCAAGCAAAACCTGGACGCATTGTCTTCTTGTGCTAAAATTAAAAAAAAAAACAAAAAAAAAAAACATGGGTTACTCGTGTCCTCTTGAAGTGAGCTGAATTTGTAACTTTGTAGGCTGAAGGTAGATTAAAAAAAAATCACAGCATATCCACGGGGTGAATGATGATGAGTGGGCGAAGCTCCGGAGGGAATCATCGGATCTCCCGCTTAAGGGGACGCTAGCACAAACGCGTTAGAGACGTGCAGTACTCTCTAGTAAGGGGGAGCGGCCACAGCGTCTTACGCAGCCATTTACACATGCCGGAACGTGCACCGCGTTTGCCGACGCCATCACATTACTGCTGAGAGAGAATAACCGCGTCCGAGCGAAGAACTTCGTCGGGCGGCGACACGGCCGGCGTCAAGAAATGCCGTCCGAGCCGACTGCCTGTCCAAACATTTCGTCGGGCGAACGCCGCCGCCGGAAGCGTCTAGCGCGCACCGCGCCAATTTGCCGACGCCGCGCGCGCCTTTTCGCGTCGTCTGCATCGCGTTGGTGTTGCCGTGTCTGCACATGACTGCTGAGACATCCCATATCCGAGTATACCCCCCGTATCTCTACAACCTTCAACAAATCTTCTGATCTCATAAACGCTCCTCGACTTGAACTTTATCCATAATACTCTGACTTGCCACCGCCTTGGAATTCTACAAGCAGCGCGAAGCGGGCGGCCGGGACCGCCGCCAACACGGCGGCCAACGCGCGGCGGCGTTCGAAACGCGTTGTCGCCGCGTCGTTAAGGTAAGGCGGAGAGGCCACAGCTTCTCTTTTCTGTCTCATAGGCGGCGGCACCGCCCCGAGCAAGAGCGCGCAAGCGTCTTACACCAGCTTCTTACACGGGCCGTAACGCTTAGCACAAACGCGTTAGAAACGCGCTAGAAACGCGGCCTTTCGTTAATGTTGGGTATTTATTGCCATCGTGGTGCTTGTGTCTATGTGTGCTTCGTGGCGTAGTGGGCTAACGCCGCGCGCTCGGAAGCGAGGGGTCCCTGGTTCGATTCCGCGCCACGGACACAACTTCGGAATTTTTTTTTCTCATTTTTCTCAGACTGGTTACACACTGCTACTACGACGAGGGACGAACGGGTGCCGCTTTAAGGAGCTTCGCCCCTAAAATAATCCGTCATCATCCGTTGTCGTGTAAATATAGTAGTAAAGTCGAAGCCCATTCCACCCTGCTAATCCAAAATCAAAAAAAGATGGCTGACTAATGGAGTAGCACACGAGGAATAAGGATTATAGACAGGGATAAGGTGCCTCAGAAAGGCTGGCCAACGTTACGATAGGAGGACCTATCTTCGTCAAAGGCGGCCTCGTCATCCTCGGCGGGTTAGTTTTAAAGGGTTAGTGAAGTGACGTCACGTCGATGTCCGCTGTGGCTGTCTGTAAAGGGAGAAACTGAAAAGAAAATGAGCGCCGGCGCTTGACTGGCTAGGCGCGGTTTCTAAGACGAGGGGACAAGAGCGGGAGAGCGAGAAAGTGGCAAAAAAATTATATATATATATATATATATATATATAAAGAAAAAAAAAAGAAAAGAAACACCGTCAGAGGGGAGCGAGAGGCGAGTGAGCGTTCGGAGGAGTCGTGGTCGGCGTGCGTTTGGGGTCCCTGAAGAGCCGGTCAGTGTGCAGGTCACAATACGAGTTGAAAGCATGACTTGAGTAGCGTAGCATCAAGGTATCGGGTAATTTTGTGGTTGACAGGGAGCAGCTTGGTCCGTCAAGGGACGTTAGCCTCACTAGTTCGCCCTAGGCGTCGTCGCGGCGGTATACAGAATTGGCGAGACCTTGTGTGGTCAAGGCGCCGAAAAAGGTATCCTGGCGTCTGGGAATTTTGGACTGTCTCGGTGTGGATCTCGTGTGGAGAAAAAAAAAGAAAAAAAAACGCGCGTTTGAGAAAAAAAAAAAAAAAACCGGCGCAGGAGGGTGACAGTGTAGAAAAAATATAATCAGGAACTTAAACATGGGGGGGGGGGGGGGGGAGACAGGTGTACCTGGAAAAGCGCTCGTATGGTTGATCAATGCGTAAAAGAATGGAGGACGACAATCAATTGAGTGGTAGGGGAGATGCAGGGAAGAACTGGAAATGGAAGAATAGGTGAGGTTGAGGAAAAAAAAAAACCGGCACAGGTGAGTGACAGCGGAAGAAATATAATTTGAAACATGAACGCTGAGGGGACAGGTGTATCTGGAAAAGCGTTCGTATGGTTTATCAATGAGTAAAAGCATGGAGGAGGATAATAAATTGAGTGGTAGGGGAGATGCAGTGAGGAACTGGAAATGGAAGAATAGGTGAGGTTGAGCATCGAGATTAGCTGGAGGTTTAACTTGTTATGCGCGTTTGTTAATGGTATAACAATTTAAGGTTTATGTTACTGCTTTTAGCGATTCTAAGTTGCCACGCGATAAATTCATCCCCGTGGGGTGCAGGCATTTCAACTTGTATATGAGGTATGATTCTGTATATTTTCTCTCGCGAGGTGAACGAAAATTTGTTTGTAGTATATAGAGTCTTGCTTCATCAAATATATGGCCGTGCTCATTGAAGTGGCTGGCTACTGCTTTAGGTAAATTGTGTTTTGTATCTGAGCGATGGCCGTTGAGTCTCGTGTGCATTTATTGTCCAGTCTCACCTATGTATTGCTTGTTACAAGTGGCACATTCTAGACAGTAGACTACGTTGCTTGACGTGCAGGTGAAATTCGCAGTTACCTTGTGAATGTAATCTGACGCTGTACTTTTTACTGTAGTAGTAGATTAAATATGTTTGCATGTGGAACACCTGGAGCGGCCACAGGGACCGGATGTTGGCTTCGTCTTTGTCCTTAGTTTGGCGTGTACAAGAATGTCCTTGAAATTACTGTTCCGTCTGTAGGCTACTCTGGGCGGGTCGGGAAAGATCTTATTAAGTTTCTGGTTGCTGGTGAGAATTGGGTGGTATTTCCTGAGGATATTGTTCACGTTGGGGAGTGCGTTTGAGAATTTAGTAGTAAGAAGAGGCGTTGTTGTCCTTGTGATCTTAGGGCGGGGTTTGAGGACCTTGGCTCGATCAAGCTTGGTTGCAGCGGTGTAGGCTTTCTGAAGGGCAGTGTTCGGGTAGTTCCTGCTTGATAGGGTTTCCTTAAGGTGATAGAGTCTGTCTATGTAGTCATGGTTTTCAACGCAAATGCGACGAAGTCGTGTGGCTTGGCCTTTAAAGATACCTTGTTTGCAATGTCTGGGATGGTGGCTTGTATAGTCTAGGTACTGTTGTTTATCAAAAGGTTTTCTATACAGCGTTGTCTTTAGTGTCCCATTATCAATATATATTGTTGTGTCCAGAAAGTTTATGCGCTCATTTGAAGATTCCGATGTGAATTTTATTGTTCTGTGAAAAGAATTTAGGAAAGTTACAAATTTATCTAAACTTTCCTGACCATGTTCCCATATTATGAATATATCGTCTATGTATCGTAGGTATGTGTGGGGCTTGTGCGTGCAACGAGATAGGAAATCCGTTTCTAGAGTACCCATAAATATGTTGGCGTAGGTTGGTGCAAAAGGTGTGCCCATACTTGTCCCATGTATTTGTAGATAGTAATTTTCCTCAAATTCGAAGTAATTATATGTCAGAACTAGTTCAAGAAGAGACAAGTATACTTCAATAGAGTGTTGTGCATTGTGTTTGGACAGCGTTTCTTTTATCGAGTTTAAACCATCAGGGATAGGAATGTTGGTGTATAGGGCCGTGACGTCTAGTGTTGCGAGAATTATGTTTTGCGGTAGTGTGCCTTTTGTATTAATGTCCTCTATAATTCTGAGTAGATGGGGGGTATCTTGTACAAATGACGCAAGTGTTTTCGGAAAGTCACCAAGGAAGTGGTTAAGAAATGTGGAGAGGCTTTCGGTCGGGGTGTTGTTGTTCGATACTATCGGACGCCCTGGGATATTAGCGGTGTGAAGTTCAGTGGGTGGAATTTTATGAATTTTCGGAAGGAGGTAGAAGCGTCCTGCAGCTTTGTTGCTTGGTTTAAGAAATTTGAATTCTGACGGTGTTATCAATTCATCATCCAAAAGTGATTTCAGCCTGTTGGTAATTTTCAGTGTGTATGGTAACGTCGGATCATTGTCTAGCTTACGGTAATGTTCAGGGTTGTTTAGCTGTCTGTAAGCCTCGTGCTTGTACTTATCTATCGGCCAAATAACTATACTTCCACCCTTATCTGCTTCCTTAATGACAATGTCGTTCCGGCAACTAAGATTTGAAATGATACGATTCTCTGATGAAGTTATGTTTTTAGGTCGCTTAGCTGTCTTGGATTGGCTTATAATTTTTTTAGTAACAGTTTTGAGGTATAGGTTGAGTTCTATGGCTTGTTCTGGTTCAGGAGTCCAAGTAGATTGGGCTCTAAGTGGGGTCGTCCCGGTGTCTGGTGCGTTGTTGTCGGCGAAAAAATGTCTTATCCGCATTCGTCGGGAAAATTCCGAAAGATCCTTGTGAAGCTCAAATTCATTTATTGTGTTGTTCGTGGGACAAAAGTTTAGGCCCTTGCTAAGTACGTCTATTTCTTCCCTACTTAATGTTTTTGAAATATCTACAACATTAGACTGATTTAATTTTGGGGAGCCTTCAGCCACGTCTGCTATTTGTAGATTCGAGCTCCCTTTTGTTGGCGTGAGGTAGCCGTTTGCCTGGAAGGTTGTTTTCTGATGGAAGTTCGCTTTCTTCCTCCGTTTTTGAACCAGTTATCGAGACTGTGCTTCGTGGTACTGTTCTAAATCTTTCGTCTCATCTGGTGTCAGAGCTATGTTCTGAAGTCTATGGTTAAAACTTTCCAGTTGTTCTTCGCAGTGTTCCGTGAGTATATTCAAAAGTGAAAAGGAGGCATTGTTTAATGTTGTCTGCCAGTTTGCACGATGATGGGGTGGGAGTGTTCCTAGAGCTGGTATAGCCTTCAGGGTTAGTCCCTTGGGGATTATATTGTTCTGTGTGCAGTCTGTGTACGTTTTCAGATGAAAAGTGTAACTCACACGTTTCTTGGTAAGTTTTCTGGCCTGCAGAAATTCTGTACTGCGTGGCTGAGAGTGGTTATTAACTTTCAACGACTGTCATTTATTTGCCTTTTGGCGGGTAGATTTGCGTGTCGTTTGCTTCTGTTTAGCGGGTTTGTTTCCGCATGCCTCACTTAGTTCCACCTCTGTTTCTGTTTGAGTCTTTGCGTGTGCAGGCGAGCGTATTGGTGTCTGTGTGAATGTTTCGGTTACGGATTTTGTGTTGTCTGTAACAGTTGTGTCTGTTTGTACTGCCGTTGCGGGTGCAGGCGAGCGTGTGTGTGTCTGTGTGAATGCGTCGGTTATGGATTTCGTGTTGCCTGTAACAGTTGTGTCTGTTTGCACTGCCGTTGATTTCGTCTTTGGAATAACATGTGCGCGGTGGCTCGTTTCACAATGAGTTGTCTGTGTGCCCGAAGTGACTGTTGCAGTTGTGTTGTGCGGGGTGGCAGTGTTGGTAGGGTTAGATTTACAGAGTGTTTTTCTGTACTTGTCCTTGTAAGTTTACTGTTTATTACTCACCCGCACCGATTTTGGACCAACTTACGAGTAAAAGCTTTCAGCAGATGCATCACGCCTTCCTAGCCTATGTTATATTGTTTGAAACCGCCTAAATTATTTATGTACTTGAATTAGATCATTAATCAGTTTTAGAGATAATTTGAGCGGCCTTAATTTTGGCATAATTTAGCGACTTCTTTGTCTCTCTTTAGCGACACAATCAAAAAAGGGTTGCCAACACTAAAAATACGCTTGTAAAGCTTTAGACCGCTGGTATAACTAATTTGCCGCAGAGGCTGTAACTAATCATCACTTAGAACTTTCATGTGGCGTCACCTATAACATGTCCACCATTTTCTCCAAACATAAAGTCGCTGCCGTTTTTGGTTCTACTGGGGTAGTTCGGAAACTTTATAACAGTTGTAAGGCAGAAAAAGAAGGTGTAACAATTTTAATTTAGACCGTAATTCAACGAGACACTTAAAAACTTGTCTTCTTAAACTCTTAACGCGCACTCCTATTTCCTTGGAATATAAACTAGGTGATTGTTGTAGCTTTTTCAGGAATCCATGAAAACATGCACAGAACGTTTTCTAGTGCCTTCTATCGCATTCACAGCTTCACTGATGTGGCAAGTATGGCACATCATAAAAAGAATATCATATTATTTTTGCAATACTGCAGCAGCCTGTGGGATATAGGCGTTCCAACTAATAAAGAAAAATATCAGGCAGATAAGGTAGCTGTGTGTGAGCATGGTCTTAAAATGTGAAGTTAATGAGCAGTGCGCTGTGATATTGTGGTTAGTGGGGAAACGCACGGCGCAAGATTGAGTTACATTACGAAGGGGTGATACCCTCCCATGATATGTGTAGGATGAATTATTCCGCAAGTACGAATTTGAATGTACTCGAGCACGCGATCAAGGTAATTCTAATATAGGCCCCAGATAGGCGACGCGTATTCGACTTTATTTCTGTTGAATGATATGTATGTCGAAAGCTTTATTTTAATAGAGCATGACGTAAGTGACGCTTCATGAATTCAAATGTTTTGTTCGCTGATGATGTTTGAACTATTAATACTGCTAATGTGTGCACCCCGCGTGAGATCATGGTAAACTGCGACGCCCAAGTACCTAAATGATTTTAATGTAGACCTAAATACTTGGCTATTCTGTAAGAAGATAAAAATGGGTTGGCAAATCACACAGTCTTTGTTTTATAGATTATCTATGCCGGTACTTTTAGTAACGGTCAGATAAATCCCGCGATCAACGAAGATGTGAATTTTGCGAGTCATGTAAGGGTGAGTAAATAATATACAGAGAAAATAATTGGGCAATGGACCCATGAGGGACACATGAGGTTACCGGAAGAAAAACGAAAGCGTAGTTGTTGATAGAAACGAGCTGGGTGCGGTTAGTGAGCAATGTTTCAAGCAATTGCAATATATCGGTGCGTAAATTTAAGAAATATATTGTAAGAAGTGCCGTTGAGAATTTTTGCCAAACGTTTTTTGATAGCCAAACGATAGTGTCAGTTTGTTGATTACAGCCAATATTTAGTTCCAGGTCATGAATCAGAAGAGCTAGTTGGGTATCGCAGGATAAACTGTTAAACCTGTATGCTGGAATGAGTGGCTACACAAATATTAGCATCCAAGTAGTTAATAATGAGGGAGAACTGGACCACGGCAGCTTGGCGCCGCAAGGCCCTTGTGCCATAAGATTTATCATTGTTTGTCATCACTGTAACCACATTATTCACTACTATCACCACCACCATCATCGTCATCGCCATGATCCTATTCACGAGGGCTTTCTTCTAAGGTTTTCGTTGAGCATTTTCCCAGTGGAGGGTCCACCTCTTCATTTCTTTCGGTCGGTTTAACTTCCTCAGAAAGTTGGCAGGTCAAACCTGTAAAAAAAAAAAAAAAAAAAAAAAAAAAAAAAAAAATTCACGCTTCATTTCTGCGTCTGTTGTGTTTTCATATTTCATATATATGTTTTCATACATTGAAAGTCTTTTTCACTAGCATTTTGGTATAGTAAGCGATTTTAGTGGCCGGATTTCCAATAGATTATAGCTAATAAAGAAGAAATACAACTAAGGCATACGCTCGGCTATGCTCAAAAAGCTGTTCTCTAAGTCGCACGAAGACAACGTACAAGCCGGTGTGAAGGCAAACAGCTGAGCTCCTTAAGTAGGATGCGTGGCTATATCGCTGTTTACTTAGCCTGTCATCTCTATGGGACGCTCATTTTTGTTAATTCCTTTTATCATTCACTGTCCCCCCCCCCCCTATTTTTTTCTGTGTGTGTTGTATGTAGTTGTGGCTGCGGAACTCAAGTCCATCAGCAGTTTCTTTTTCTTTTTCCGCAACTTCTGATCGTTTTTCGCAAACAATTTGTTTCGAATTTTTGGAAAGCCGGTCATATAACAGCCATTCATTCTTGGAAGGCTTGCTTGCAACCAGGCTCTAACGACGTTGAGAAACTTTTCATTCAGATTTCTTCAATGACAATTAGTGATCTTGTGTTTAACGGTGACCCCTCGCGCCTGATAATCAGCTGTCCTTTTTGCACCAGCCACTACATAGAAGCGTAATATTTCCGCTGTGAATAAATGCCTCTGCGTTTGACTAATCGATGTTCTATACTTGCTATTGATATTAAAAAAAAGCTTATGTTCGACCACCTGTAATTGCTTAGCAAAAAGCGTCTGGAAATGAGTACTTGCCGTCACCACAAGGGCAGGCTCCAACGTAAGGGTGGCTGTACTTCGGCGTGGTTGTTTCCATAGCCTCCTCGTCATCTCTGCATGCGACTGCTACAGGTATTTTTGGTTCCAGTGTGTTGGTCGAGCACTGAGAGTTTGCAGTGCCTAGCTTTTGGCACACTGTTCCATTTTCTGGGTGAAGGCGCACGCAGCACTTTCCTGGACCACACTGTTCGTTCCCGTCACATGAAGAATTCTCGGCCTTGGGTACATAGAAATTTGTAAATAAATACATTGTTGTGATACCCAAAGAAATTAGAGCGAAGGATATGGACGGTGATTCAAACTTTTGTAATGCTGCATTAGTGGATATGTGAAATACTGGAAGCAAGCTTTTCCACAAAGCTAACCTGCCCTAGCCACGATGACCGCGTTCCAGCTGGTAGCACTTTTAAACCTCAGACGCGCGTTTTTCGAATCTTGGATGGTGCGAGGGAGGGAAGACAGGGGCAATGATGCCCGCAGCCCTCATGTTGATACCCTAATTACAATTATAACCCGAGGTACACCATGGTGTTACTCGGGTTATATATTATATTTTGCCTGTAACTCAGAAGAACACTTTTATGTAGCACGTATTGAGTAGCAGAAGGTTGTATCGGGAGTTTTTCATGTTACTGTACAATTTTCTTATTTACACTTTTAATCTAATTCTAATATTTGAGAAGGTAAATAATTAAGACTAATTATGTAATTAGGCGGAATGCAAAAATAATCTGAGTATCTCCAAGCGACGGCAAACACCATTACCTTGGTTCCGCCCAGCTACGTGGAATTTTCACATTTTTAAATCTTGGTGATTGAAAGTTGGGACACCAGTGCTTCGACTGTATCCTAGCTGTCCCTGTTGATGGGTTTCTTTGAGCGCGTTGCATCCTGCTTTTAATACAGTAGCAATTCTACAGATACTCAAGGCACAGCCGTTCTGTCTTGTTATCGACCACGGGCGCGCGGCCAACACGTGGAGGGTTAGAAGGCGTCCGGACATGCGCAGTGCGTTTGGCTAGGAAAACAACAACGCCAACAACGCAAAACGGATGCACCGTCATGCTCCGCTCATTCGGCTCTTCTGGAGCGGGGCCAGTGTTCTCGCTTTCGCTGTGGCATGAGCAGTGTGCGCAGAAAATTCTGCCGTTCCTGCTCAGGAGTTGTGTGCATCTCACACCGTGGTGCATACACTGGCCTGGCGAAGCCTCTGCAATGTTTTCTTGGGGCGCTGACTAACACCAATAATTTTCCGTCAGTCTCATCTGGTGAATCATCGAAATGTGACGCCTTTAACATAGAGTAACGCCTCTGCTGCAGTTGCTCATCATGCGAGCTGTATGACTCACCTGATATCTGCCAGAGCCCTGTTTCTGCTGCTCAAGATCACTTATCTCGCGTGTTGCTACGTGCCATGCCGCCTGTAGGAGGCGACACCATGTGAGAAGCTCGGGCACCATGTGAAGAGCCCGTGTGAGGAGCTTGAACGCAAAGTTAAACATTACTAACAATTTCAATGCATCATTGCCTTCTGGCGACACTGCCTTTTTTCCCCCTCAGAAGCGGTTTTTCTCGAGGTATCCCGCAGACTTCCGTGTCAGTGAAAATATATACGTCATAACTCGACATCGGGCATAGATCAATACTGGACAGCACACATATATCGAGCTGCAGATCCACCTGTTATCGACTTGGTTGTCTACGCAAGGACTCAGCAAAACAAGTGTTACCTAAAATCTTCAGTGCACACATGTGTTGCCTTCAAACGCTCAT